>NW_024582790.1:266729-295899 GCF_018398535.1 Haplochromis burtoni
GACCTCATCTTTCATTGTGGCTCATTGTGTAAATCTTGGATTCCACGATTAATGAGTAATAACAGCTTTATTCATTTCTATGCTGATGACAGTTATTCATTTATCAGCTTTCTCTGTTTCAAAATAAGGCATCTTTATCTTGTCCTGGGCCTCAGTTCATGCTCTGCTAAAACGAGCTGAGCCTTGTCATCCTAAGCAAGTTTTCTTCTGATTGGCAAACAGAAGTGTGTGGGAGTTGCCCCTCTGTGAAATCGCACAGTCATTACACACATCCTACAGTAAAAAAAGAAGGTAAATTTGGCTCATAGTGATTACTGTACAAACACTGAGCTCATTATTAGAAACTTCGGTCACGAACAGGAGAGATGTGACAGGAAATCAGGACAAACAGCATCGGTCAACTTTAATGAAAATACAGAGTCATTTCAGGCATATGTTAAATTGCAAGTTTATGCTGTTATCAGATTCTTTTCACAGTTTAATGAAACTTTTAGTAGTTTTAAAATTTTTTAGTTTAATTAAGAGTTGGTTGATTACTGCGGGGGAACTTTCACTCCCAGGCTTTTAGGGATGAATAAGCTGAAAAATGACTTTTTTAGGGCGTTGTCCTCCCGCAGGATCTGAAAATGGAAAATTATTTGGTGTTCTGCCTCTCCTCCTCTTCCTTGTTCATAAAGCTCATTTAACACATCTCTCTGGCCCCATTCATCGTCCCGCCTAACCAACAGGCCTCAGTGATTTTATTTATTCTCCTCAGCCAGATTAGAAGCTGCATGGAAATCCCATCGCAGCTAATTGTATAAAGCCATTAAAGTCAGGCAGAGTTATTTGGTTTTAAGTGTGCGCGCAGTTTGCTGCAATTTGTTCAACATTTAGGCTAATGATATTAAAGTCGATCCATTAAGCAGGTGGGAGGGCGTGTGTGTGTCGTGTGTGTGTGTGTGTGGTGTGTGGGGGCAGCAGCTGCTCGGCCATGGATTGACTTAACCTTTGTTACTTTGATGGCCTTTGTGTTTTACACTTGCCCAAAAAACAGGGGCAGATGTCCCTGAATTCACCCCCCACCTCCCAAACACACACACACACACACATACACACACAGGTTGAGTTAACCTAATGACGCACACACCGGCATCAGCTGGTTAAAGCGAGTGATGTAGTGAATAAGTGGGCGGCACGGCGATGCTGCTCAGTAATGAATAGTTCATTTTATTAGGGACCTCCAGTGATTTTCCACCTCAGCATTTGTGTGTGAGATAAAAGTATGAAGCTGGTGGTCTGCTTATATTGCCCCCTGGAGGCTGGGATCACAGACTGTCTATAAAAGATGGACATACCTTCTAGGTCTAACAAGTGAGACCTTAAACCTTTCTTTTTATTCACCAGCAGGGGGCGAAAAGCAGGTCTATGAGAAAATGAGCTTCTTTGTCAGCTGATCTCTGAGCTTGGTAATCGTGTTTAAATAAAACATGATTTGGATATTATGGTCACATTAGAGTAAAAAAAAAAAACGGTATGAAATTTGAAGTGAAGCAAAAGCTTTCCAGCATTTTCTGTGGAATTTACACTCCAAAAGCACTTGTTGCTATTAATCATGAACCTTTAGACATTAAAAAACAAAACAAAAGAGTCAAGCACTGCAGTTCCTCTAGCCTCCACTAGAGGTTGCCTTGAAGAGTAAGCTCATTGGAGTTGAAGCCCTTTTTAAGGAATTTTTAACCCAATTACTCTGAGCTCCAATTTTGATGAGAGAAATTAGGATTTTACTTTAATTGCTGATGGCTAGTTAGCATTTGTGTCTGTGTGTTGCTTTCACAGTCTATGCTAACCAGGCTAACTAGCATTAGCTGATAACTCAGTCTTCCAATCTCTCGTCCAAATATGGTTACTTCTGTGTCTTTAAGTGCAACATGGCAGTATGCAAAACACTAGCTTTACAGAAGTTGAGGCTTCAAAATGTTGAATCCAGAAAACAATGGGTGGCACAGTTCATCTTTTATATACAGTCTATATTCACGCTCCTAAAAAGTATGAAAACAGTGGCAATTTAAAAAAAAATATATCAGAATTAAGACTTTTTAATCAGATTCACATCACAATCCATTTCCCCTTTGGCCTCACTATTGCCTCCCTCCCTGCCTCCTCCCTCCCTCCCTGCAATGAATGCTAACTAGTCGGAGAATGAGAGCAAGCCAAAGGCTGCAGTGTTGTTGTGATCCACTCAGGCAGATCAGCATTTGACTGAGAAGTTTTTAATAGCCCTCTGGAGTTGCTCCATAAATAGCTTGGCTCTGGCCACTATTTGTCCCTGTTTCCTTTCTTTTGAGAGGCAGACCATTGTGTGCCACGCCACCAAGCCAAAGCAATCATTTCCACTGCTTTGGGCAATCGGGGCGAGCATGAACCCTCTTGATTTATCATTGAGTCTCTATTAAAATGAACGGGTCAGATTATGGCTCAGCATCTCCTAATCAAACTGTGTTCATTCGCCCATTATTCATCCGTTGTTAGAGCCGCAAACAAAAGCAAGATGTGCTCGTGTTTTCATCCAGAAGTGAGAGAGTAATTTCTTTATTTGGGAGCCGTGTTTCTCCACAGGCTCCAGACTTTAATCATGTCTTGCCTCTCTTTCACCTTGTTCTCCATCCAATAAACCCGTCCACTAGAAGTTATTGCCTTATTTGCACCAGAAAACAGCAAAGCTGGATTTGGGTTGATTGTCACATTTTTCTCAGTGAGGCTGGAACAACAGCAACACTGGTCGATTGTTCAGCGTGGTTAGAAAGTTCGTGCAGGTGACCTCATGCGGTCATGTGAACAGTGCATATAAAATCTGTGCTGTTGTCATGTTCATTAGGTTGGCTGACATTCAAAAGCAAGAAAATGGAGAAGCTCGTTGCACATGTTTGACCTTAGAAAGGCTTCCAGTTTAGAACTAGAAAGGTAGTTTTCAGTACATAAACTGAACCCCTCATTAATGGAAAATGATGATTTTTTTTACCATATTAATGAAAATTTTCAGCTAATTATGAAAACAATGATCATACAGAGGACGTAAACCACAGTTTTCTGTTTAGAGTGCTGCCTCTGATAATAATGTTTCTACAGGCAGACCTGTCACTCTTTAAATCTGCTAATCCAAGTATTCATTGGTGATCTGTCTGAGTTACAATTTTAAACATAAACTGTATATAAAAGATGTGACCAAATGTGACACTCACTATTGGGTTTTGAAGTTTTAACTTTAGTTTTATTGACATCACTCCCTTTTTTGGCAACAAAACTGGTGATATTTGGAGTTATTAGCTAATGCTAGCAAGGTTAGCAAGCTGTATCACACAGACTATCTGTTCCTATAAAATCACTCAGATAACTGCTGATTAGTGCTCAGTGACTTTCAAATAAAATGCTAGCTTAGACTGGACAGTCAGTAGAAGTAAGTATACAACTTATTAGATGCTATTAGACGCTACCCACACATACATATATACACCCATACAGTTGTTATGAAGGAGCAAACATTTTGCGCTTTAACGAAAAGAATATAATTTAAACATGAATAATAACAAGAATAATAACAATAATAATAGTAGAGGATCAACAACGGAGACCTGTGGAACACCATGACCTGTAAGAAAACACTCTGTGTGCTTTCTGGTTTTTGTTACTCACAGTGATCTCTGATGGTTCAGGTGTAAAATCCTTCAGGTCAGACCTTTAGAGGGTATTTGTGCATGTCGACTCGTGTTTCTTAACATAAACCCCTCATTATATACATACAGGTGTTATGAAGAGAAAAATGATCTACAGATACCAAACTGTTTGTATCGCGCTGTAAATGTTTATTTCTGCTGTAAAGCTTTAACATGGGAGTGTGTGGGGACTGACTCACTGCTGGAGCCTCTAGTGGACACTAGAGGAACTGCAGGTTTCGCTGGAGGCTTGGTTTGAACTGAGGTCTGAGACCGAATACAAATTAGTGAAATACGACTGGGTTATGACCAGTGATGGGAATAATGTCGTTATAAGTAACTGCATTACTGATGGCACTATTTTTTTTCAGTAATGGGTAAACTAACTAATTACCATTTCTATCGTTACAACGCCGTTACCGTTATTTACAAGAAAATGCAGTGTGGACACGCTAGTATTTTTCACCACACAGACAGTTGAAGCTGTTTTCTTTTTCCTGGGAGCTGGGGGGGGGGGTAAAACAATCGCACGAGTGCTGCTGATTGGCTGAGGAAGAATAAAGTAGGCGTGGTAAACCAATCACGTGACCAATTTAAGATGACAAAGCAACAAGACGCTACATACCATTTTTTAATTTGCGTTGATAGTCCATGGAAAACCAGGGTCATGATACAAAAAAAATATATGCTGTGGTTTTTCCTGAATAGTATTGTCACGTTTACTGTCTAAGAACAGTGCTAGTGGGTGGCTGTAGCTCAGGTGGCGGAGCAAGTCAACCACTAATCAGAACGTCGGTGGTTCGATCCCAGGCTGCCTCCTGGCTGCATGCCAAATATCCTTGGGCAAGATACTAACCCCATGTTTGCCTACTGGTGGTGGTCAGAGGGCCCCAGGGCAGCTGTGGCTACAATGTAGCTTGCTATCGCCTGTGTGTGTGAATGACTGAATGTAGTGTAAAGCGCTTTGGGGTCCTTAAGGACTAGTAAAGCGCTATACAAATGCAGGCCATTTATCATTTAAGCACTCTCTGTTTACGACCAGAAAACGAAAAACACCCCTTTCTTATTGGTGGAAAAACATTTTTAAAAAAAACATACCATGTCGACCAATCAAGAAATGATATGCCAACATGGCATTTGGTTGTTTTAGGAAGAGGGGGACGTTTTAGGAGTGAGGTGTGAAGGCATGGTTTGAGAGAGAGAGAGTTTTCAGATGTAAAAGATTTGTGACTTTTAGTGTGTTTGGAGTGTGTAGTTAGTGTGTTGTGTAGATAGTGTGTAGTGTAGTCGATAATTTTGTTTTGTGTGTCAGAAAAACGAGGCGACTGGTGAATGTCACAGGTGCTACCAAAAAGCCACCGAGGGCAGACTGTAAACAGTGTCTCCAGGTGGAAAAACAGAAGGAGTGATACACCTGTTGTCAGGCTTGCAGGTATCAGGCTTCTGATGTTCTCCTTTGTCTTATAGTGGAGAGAATTAATTTTTTAGAGTGGCGCAAATAATTTGTGTGACCTCCTTTTTGATGCAGGACACCTGATTGTTCTCTAAATAGCTTGAAATGGTTATAAAAAACGCCTTGGCTACATTTTTAGATAAATGGCTGCATATAACTTTGTTGTTTGCAAAACTTGTGCATAGGTTTTAAAATATACAATTTAAATTTGCATTTCAAGTTATGTAAATGGTTTGTTGTGGCTGTTGTTACAGTAAAAAATATAACTTTTTCTACTCGGATTTTAGGTTTTCGTCTGATTTTAGATCAATTGTGTTAATACAGTATGTCAAAATGAAAACATAACTGTAAATTCAGACATGTGAGGTTGTGCCGAAAAGAATGATACCAAACAAGGCAAGAAGGTGAAATGTAGAGGTCAAATAAAAAGTAGTCAAAAATGGCCAATTACACCCTGGACCCCAGAGTGTTAAACTTTTTTTTTAACGCAATAGTTACTTTTCCTAGTAATTAGTTACTTTTAGAATATTGTAACTCAGCTACTAACTCAGTTACTTTTTTGAATAAGTAGCTACTAACATTAACTAATTACTTTTAAAAAGTAACTTGCCTAGCACTGGTTATGACATCATTAATACTTCTTTTTGTGCTTCTTTCTTCCTCACACTTCATTTGGAGAGACTGAACATGTCTTCACTCGTCATAAAGGTTTTGTTTAAAAATTCTGACCCAATATAAAAGCTGCTCTTTCTGAGAATATCTACAGATGAAAAAATGTGACCTCTTTAGACTTCTTTGAAGCAAACAAGGAGCTCAGCTCTTTCTGAACAAACAATGAAAAACATTCTTTTTTCTTCCTCATGACTGAATCTACAGAGTTCTCCAAGCGAGCCGTCTGAGACGCTGTGATAGAGGTTTAAACCGTCCGTCCTGTTTCAACGCATAAGGCTGGACATGAGTGTTTACACCATCAGCTGCAGCTGAACGGCCTGCAGGTTGTAGCACTACTGTGGCTGTAAACAGACCAGAGGAGTGGCGCCGTATTTACATGATGGCGGTATGTAGACGCCCAGAGCCTCTGACCTCACAGCACTGTGATGTCACACATCCCAGCTGTCCCTGTGTGAACTTCCTGTGAACTCCTGACAGTGACGGCGTACCTGCTGATGAATCCTCCTCCTGCACCGTCCTCTGGGTGGGTGGTCCCTGCTTTCACAGCCACAGGAGGAGGAGCAGCAGCCATTATTATGGACACAGAGGGGGGCTGAAGGCATTCATTAAGGAAATTAGCTCAACAAGGCAGCTTTATGTCCATCACCAACACATAGCCTCTCTGCAGTGTCCGCACAGAGCGCTCAGCAGATGGTCGGAGAGCCTTTCTGATGGTGAAGCTCAGCTGACAGCAGGAAATAAGGCTGGAAACCTCCATCATCTTCAGGAGGATCTGTGAGAAGGATCTCTGTGTTTGCTTGAAACATATCCAGGCTAACATTTCTAGCTGCTAGATCAAAAAAATAAGTTAAGGAGATTTTTGCTGATTCTGCTCACCTCTTTGACAAACTGCCAAAGGAAGACGATCCAAACGTTGCTTTCATGTTTATAGGAGTAAAATATGCTCCTATAAACTCTTATTTGGGTCCGCAGACCTCTCATCCTTTTTTTTAGAAACATGCTTCTCACCAGGAAACAGACAGAGGCAAGAACATGATTTCTGCATAATCATAGATCTGTATTTTACATAATTCTTGTCTTTTCTTTGTGGGATCAAATGTATAGAGTAAGAGATTTATTTAACAAATCTGGGTGTTTAATCATCTCTGGCTGTCTGACAGATAGGCCTGGGAAAACTGAAGCCATCAAATGAACCGATCATCTTGCAGCAGTGCTGACACAGACCTCAGTCCTGACAGTCAGAGCGGGAAAGCGCCGCTCGTGCTGTTCTGTGTTGAGTCGTTCCTGCACGCACTCAGAGATGTTTCCTGTGATGCTCGGCGTGCTTTAATGAGAGCCGGTGCAGCTGTTAGAGGAGACGTTCCCGGGTTAGTGTGCGCTGTAAAGGATGTGATGAATTCACGGCGCTGTTGCAGCAGTCAAATAAAAGCTTACTATGAAAACATGGTGTAAAACTGCCTGTTTTATTGGAACAAGTGTTACCATTATGTTGTGGACAATATTACGGTGCCGCCGCCTGTGAAAAATGGCCACGATGATGTGCAGACCGCCTGCGCCCCACCCGCTTTATTACCACAAACAGCGGCGGTTAATTGTGCGACTGTGTGCTCGCCATCACCGCTTTATGAAGAAAGTAGCTCAGCTTTGATTACACACGACACGTCTCAGTTCAGCAAACATCCACAAACCGGATGAGCTTCCTGTGGCACCTCTTGCTGCTAATCGCACACAATCATGTGACAGAACAAGAGCCAATCAGACAGCATCCTGCAGGTTAAAGAGGTGAGAGAGAGAGTGTCACAGCTCCAGGTCAGTGATGCTGTAATTATGACCACAGAGCAGGTACTTGTTTGGCCCCGCCCACTGGCTGCTCACCTCTGACTGTGTCGCTAACCAAATTAAAAGCTGTCCGAGGTCGCTGCAGGTTTGATGGATAAATTCTATTCATGTGAGCGCGGGCTAGATTCAATTCCAGCGTCATCAGCGTGATAAATAGGAGCCACGGTTATTAAGGGCCCTTCAGTTACTGGGTCACTTAAAGTGAGTGACAGTGCCCTGAGAAATTGCTGCTTTATTTAATTGCATTAATTAAAGTGCTGATGTGTTTTTGCCTTTTCGGGCGCCGCCGCTCGCCCGTATCGACGTGGCTGCCATGTTTGATGAATAACCTGCTTTAACATACATGTTTCAGAGGTCATGATAAGAGAGAGCATCATTCACCGCTCAAGCCGCCCTTCTCATAAACTCCAGATGTGGACCAATTTGACCCCTACGCCGCTCAAGGCCATTTCCAGCAGCAGACTTGCAGTGATTGGCTGCTAAACTGCTTAAACCACGTCAAATGTGATGTGATTAAACTCAAAGATGTGAGATTCCTGCTTCTCCTCCTGCTGGCAGCTGTGGATGTTTGCAGGTTTCCAAAATCACTCCAACGCCTGTATCAGTGAGAGTGACACAAGGAAGAACATCACTTCCTGTTCCTGTATTGATCCGTCCAACATCTCAAGCGTTATAGAAGCAAACATTGCTGCAGAAATCGTCCATCGGTGCTTCAAGCTGTGACCCTGGCTCAGAGCTCAGATCCATCCTCCTCATGCAAACTGAACCTGACCAGTCATTGTATCAGTCTGCTGCCTCTGAGGAAGCATTCAGGACCAGTACTTCCTGTTCCTGCTCCCTTCAGTATTTACAAATGTGGACAAAATTTTATCTCATTAAATGCAGCTCTGTTTTTCCCCCACAGGATGTTCACCTGCATCACAGGCTTCAGAACATGATCACAGCCCCAGTTCTACAGAAACTGGAACACTGCCGGTGCCAAACAAAAGATGACATAAACATTTTACAAAGAGCAGGCACGGTGAAGGCTGTCATTACGTCGTCCAATCAGCTCTCACTGCCCCGCCAGGAAGGCCCGATGCAGGTGGAGGCTTTAAAACATCACGACTCCTGAGTCGATCCAACCAACGCTCCGACTTTAAACACAAGAAGAAGCTGGCCTGCATCCCCGTCAGGAACACCTCCGAGTGCTCCCTGCGGCGCGCCTCAGTATTCGTGCCGGGCTAGAAGGCTGAGCGCCGTAGCACCTCGTTAAAATACCAGCCGGGGCCGTAGAGCACAGTTTGTGTTAGCTGATAAGCCTGAATGGGCTTTAATGGCTGCAGTTACCCGTCACACTAATATTATTGTTACACACTGGGATGTGACAGACGGCTCATGTCAGCTGGCGACTCTCCGCTAGGCGGGCGGGAGAATGACATCATCAACAGCAGAATGCATAAATTTAAAAACGCAGCTCAAATTTTCCGCCCCATCATAACGAGCTCAACCTTACAGTGAGGAAATAAAGGTAACACAGTTGTGCTTCATTTTCTCATCTCAAAATGTGTTTTTAACCCCCCCATTTTTATAGTAAATATGAAAAAAAAACAGGAACTTTTGTGTTTATTGCTTATATATTACTTCATTACTGCGGTGTGGTATATGTGAGGAGAACTCTTCATCAGCAAGAAAAGCTCTAAAAAGCCTTTATGCCCTCCCAATCCTTCCAGATTACAGTGTTTGTTGGGCCGATTCTGGGCCCCGGCCTTATGTTTCACACCAATGTATGTCAAAGAACCTTTTTTTTTTGTGCGTGTTTAAATTATAATTTTTATTGTCTCTTCTTTTCTTTCTTCTGTGAGTTGGGTCTCTGTCCCTCTTAAAGCTTATTTCCTGTTTTATTTTGAAGGGTTAGCTTCTCTTTTAGTTTTGTCTTTACTTCCTTCCGCTGTGTCAGGTTGTTGATGTGATCGGTAATAAAAACTTCCTGTAGTTTGACCCAGGTTTCAGTTGAACCGTGTCATCACTGAGAGTCAGCGCATCTGCAGCTTTCATAATGAAAAGCTTTAGTGAGCAGCACATACAGGAGGTGAAGGACACAAATTAAACATGTGGTTTACATGGAGGCGTTAAAGCTGTGGGATACGATGATCAGGTTGAGTGAACTTTCATTTTGCACACAAACAGCAAAAATATGCAGATGATCGCAGATGTGATAAAATCAGAGGAATCTACACGTGTCCGAGTCCGATTTACAGGAAAACACTGAAGTTAATGGAGAGCGTGTCCCGCTGCACTAATTACATGCTCGGGCCATGAATTTCTAATCAGCCTGCGACTTGAGAGCAGAAATTCATTTTTCCAGCAGAAGTGTGTAAATACTCGGAGGACGATGATGATCTGCTCCTCAGAGGCCTGTGATTGAGAGAAAAAAAGGGACCTGTTGAAAAAGAAGCCATTTCATTAAGTAGCTAACAAAATACAAATCTCAATAACTCACGAAATAATTGTGCAACCTTCATTAGGCATTCCATCTGGGCAATTAGCTTCTTTTTAGCCGCGGGGAGTTATAAATGAGTGGCCGGTAATTGAAGCTAGCAGGCAGCGAGAGGCTGAGATGAAGTGAATTACACGATGTCATTAAAATAAATACATCAAATAATTGTGAGACGGAAAATAAATGGACTGAACGTGTGTAATTGTTCTTTCAGATTAGCTCCCGCGCTGAGACAGAGGCAGGATCTTCTCATGCTTTCACACCTACTGAATGGTGGCGCCGCCTGTGGCGCCATGGCTCCTCATGGAGGACCTGCTGCTTCTTGCTGCTCCGCTGCAGAGGACGAATCTCATCTCTGGTTGCACGTGCTGAGGCCGCGGCGCTGAGGCCTCCATTGTGCCGGCACGTCTTTGTCCTCTCTCGCTGATTACTTTCTTGATTTGCCTAAAAAAAAAAAAAATGTGGGGATTCCTTTCCTTTTTTACCTTGAACTCTGCAGAGGAGCCTGCGGTTGAAACATTTCCACTTGAATTGATGGTGACCTGATTTATGGGCCTTATTGCGCCGTATAATTAATTTTATGCATATGACTTCCTTTACAATTACCGCGCGGGCCGATTGGAGAAGTTCACTGCGTATATGAAGCCATCAATAACTGCAGATTCATCAGGGGCGGGCTGAACATCTGCAGCCGATTTCCTGAAAAAGGGCAAACGCTTCAGGATGACTGAGCGCCCTAAAACAGCCGACAGAACAAACGTGAAGGAGATTTACAGACTCGGAGCACCCGCCGCTCGGCTTAAAACACCAAACATCTGAGATTTGGATTCATTAACCTTCTATATACAGCTCGTTGTGACATCACATCAGCAGCAGCTGTGAGACAGACCAGCATGCTGAAAACACTGTTACACCAAAGATGCTGATTTTAATTATGACTGATTTTATTTGGACGGCTGAAGCTGCCAATTCTGCCAATTGTAAAAAGGAAAATATATGATGTACTAATAAAACTAATCGCACCATATACAAATAATAAATAAATAAATAAATAAATAAATAAATAAATAATTTTCTGCTTTATCTTGTATGTTATCATTATGTATACATTTATTCCTCTAATAATTTAATAATTCCATTTTTACTTTTTAATTCATCAAATTTTTAGTTGATGTCTTGTGTTTCTTTTGCTCATTGTTTTTTGTTTGGTTATAAAATATTTTGAAGGACTCACTTCAAATGCAAAATTAAAAAGTTGGTGTAATCATCAAGTGAAATGTCAGATTTCAAGGTAATTAAGAACCTGTGCCTGCTGAAATATTAAAACAACAACAACAACAACAAAAAACCCTCCCAACTCATTTGGATGCATTAAATGGTAATTAATATAATGTTTTAGTAATTTATTGTGTCATTTTTTAAGCCCTATTATTTTGCCACTTTTGGACCTCCTTAATGTTGACATAAAGAAATCTGGACTGGAATTGTGTATTTAACAATCTTCAAACATTATTTTTTATTTATTGGGACTACATGAAGGTTAGTTTACACCGGAATTAGTTTGATATCGAACATCTGTGGAAAACGCCGCTCTGTGGTTGGAGGTTTGAAGGTTTTTTGCATTTAAGCCCCCGTACACTCATTGAGAAGATGCCATAAGTTCATTACAAATTCACATTTTACAGCCACAGCCTGAAGACTGAACCTGGTTCCTGTGAACTTCAGAGTGTGACATAGAGGATATTTCTGTTGATTCACAAGATGCATTCTGGGAAAGCTGGAAATATCAAAGGTCTGATTTATGGCTACGCTTAGTGACCAGGATCATCTTTCATGGCGTGATGGCAAAAGTATTTCAGATGGTTTCTTTAAATATATTAAAAGGTTGTAGTTTTAATTGTTGGGGAGTGAGCCAGACTTCCTGTTTTCTGAGTCACCTGAAGGTGAAACGAGTCACTGACAGGTACGCTCGGACCGCTGAGCGTTACAGCGACAGGTGACGCTGATGTGTCTGAGCGTTTCCTCTCAGGTGTCACTCAGGAGAAGCGTGCCTCGTGATTGGACGTGAGGGCCAGCGGCTCAGGTCCAATCCTGAGACACGCTGAGTAAGAAGGTGACGAGCAGACAGAGAGGTCAGGAATAATGAAGAGCGAGAGATCCACTCAGGTACAACACAAAGAAAAATACATCAGCTCCAAGTTTTCAGGCCAAACACTCGATCATTGCTTTCATTTCTAGAAATTGGTTTATTTTTAGTTTATTTAGAGAAAAATCCCAAACCGGTGCTAATGTGCTTTTTGTGCATCAAATGTTTGTGATGAGGTGAGCTGTCAATGCTGCTGGCGTCACTCATTCCTGCACAAGGTGTCCTCAGGTGTGCTTTTTAACCCTTAACCTTGACCTTAAACCTGCCCACCTGGTGGAAGCAGGAAGAATGACAGCAATAATGAAAGTACCTGAAACAACCCCATAAAACACAGAGAGGAGGCTCATCCAGGAAACTCATTGGCCAACGAGCGACAGTGTTCTTCAGTGTGGATCTAGCCCTCACCTTTCAGCATGAGCCTTCATAGCCTTCATGGGTGAGGAGTTTGCTTGACTGTTTGCGTCCTGCTTCCGAGCTTTGAAGCTTTAAGTTTAGTACTTTGTTTTCGGTTTCATGGAAAAAATGTGAAATAGTTGCAGAAAACATCTGCGTGTTTACGTACATGGACACTTTGTAAGTGGTTGGGTTTTTTGTCCATGTCCAAATATTTTTGTACTGCCTAAAGTAGAAATTATGCAGTACAGCCAAATATAAAAGTCAAACATCTCAGCGGCTGAAGGAAGATATGCTGGCCACAGAACGTGAGGATGAGGGCTTGTGCACCCAGGGCGCTGTCTTACAGGAGCACCGTGCTGCAGGAGGAGGAGCACAGCTCAGGTGTTGTCGCCGATCAAGGTATCAGCTGTGAAATGAGACTGCCAGTGAGCTAAAGGTCAGGAGGGAAAAAAGTTACCTTGAGTGCACGCAGAGGCGGCAGTGGTTGTCCCGGATTAATCTGGGAATCATTATCATGCATCTGTATGTGAATAAATCCGAGGAGCAGATACATTTCTCGATTAATTCAGCAGCACTGAGGGCATCTGCTGCCTTTCCACATGAGAGAGAGACAGAGGCGGCAGGAAACACAGCATCCACGCACCACCGGCCAAAAAGATTAGAATATATGTGTGCATTTATATTACCTCCTTTACTGTCAGCTAAATTATTCATGTCATCCAAGATTCCATTCAGTCCCAGCGAGTTTCCTGCTGCAGGTCATTCTAATACAGAGCTCCTGTGCTCACATTAACATGTTCCTCTGCACAGTTTGTCATTGTTTCGCAGAAGCACAGGCTGATGTGCTGCTGAGTGGATAAGAGATTTCAATTATGTGGACTAAACATGATGATGTCAGGAGTCAGAGCAGGATTTACACTGCGTGGTGGAGCCGGAAACGTGCAGCCGAAGATAATCTGGGTTTATGTTGTTCGTGGAGGCCTTTTTCAACTGATTTAATACTTTAATGCACATTTAAATGCACGAAGTTAAGGATGTGAAGGGGTGTATGTAAGTCAAAGGTCAAGCTGCAAAATGAAGACTAAAGCTGCAGTTCCTCTAACGTCCAGCAGAGACTCCAGCAGTGAGTCAGTACTGTAGGCTCCAATGTTAAAACTTTAACATGATGTGTTTTACACCCAAACCAGAGTTTTTCTGGAAGCAGTGCATCACAGAGTGTTTTCTTATAGGCTGTGGTGTTCCACAGGGCTCTATTATCGATCCTCTAGCTGCTAATTTAGCATTTTTGCTAAAGTGACCATAGTTCTGTACCATTTGCATTGTAGGCGCTTGTGCCTGTTGCTGTATTCTGCAGAAAGATAGGCATCACCACTCACAGAAAACCTCCACATCAGTGCTGATACAGGAGGAGAAGCTTCATCTTTTCCATGCATTGCACGACCTCCTTCTGTATCATCTGTGAACCTCTGTAGCTTCTGGGCTGACGCGATCATAAAGTCATGTGTTGAATGTCGGTGGAGGTGGCTCCAGCAGAGCGGCACCCATGCAAGGTGGTTACATATATTGAGGGGTGTACAACAGGCTGAAACGGCACCAAAGTGAGTCTTTCTTTGTCTCACACAGTGTCACTTGTGAAGGCGAGATTGGTGTTAGGCTTGTTTAGACATTAACCTCCTAAGACCCAAACTCTTTCATGGCATGCATTTTTAATTTCTCCTTGCTATTGGACTGATTGGGACCTGATGAATGTAAAAACAAAGAATTACGTGATTTTGTTTTTTTTTACCTGACTTCTGTTTCTGAGAAAAATGAGATCCACATATGAGGACGTTTGTTTTAAATTCCGATAGAACAGTGGCAGTATAATGTCCTCGTACACTGTGCAAACGAGCTGGCCCCAGTGTTTTCTGGCATTTTCAACACCTCACTGCAGGCATGTCATGTGCCTGCCTGCTTCAAGTCCTCTACCATAATCCCTGTCCCCAAGAAACCTAGGATTACTGGACTAAATGACTACAGACCCGTGGCTCTGACATCTGTGGTCATGAAGTCATTTGAGCGCCTGGTTCTCTCCCATCTCAAGACCCTCACCGCCCCCCTCCTGGACCCCCTGCAGTATGCATATAGAGCCAACAGGTCTGTAGATGACGCCATCAACATGGCCCTACACTTCATCCTGCAGCATCTGGACTCCCCAGGAACCTACGCCAGGATCCTGTTTGTGGACTTCAGCTCTGCCTTCAACACCATCCTTCCAGACCATCTCCGAGGCAAGCTTTCCCAGATGAATGTGCCTGATCCCATCTGCCGGTGGATCACTGACTTCCTGACGGACAGGAAGCAGCACGTGAGGCTGGGAAAGAATGTCTCGGACTCCCGGACCATCAGCACCGGCTCCCCTCAGGGCTGTGTTCTTTCTCCTCTGCTCTTCTCCCTGTACACCAACTGCTGCACCTCCACCCACCAGTCTGTCAAGCTAATCAAGTTCGCAGATGACACCACCGTCATTGGGCTCATCTCGGACGGGGACGAGTCTGCCTACAGGAGGGAGGTTGAACGTCTGGTGACCTGGTGCAGCCACAACAACCTGGTGCTGAATGCCCAGAAGACAGTGGAGATTATTGTGGACTTCAGGAAGCACACAGCCCCACTCCCCCCCATCATCCTGACTGACACCCCCATCACCTCTGTGGACTCATTCCGCTTCCTGGGTACCACCATCACCCAGGACCTGAAGTGGGAGCCCACCATCACCTCCGTCATCAAGAAAGCCCAGCAGAGGATGTACTTCCTGAGGCAGCTGAAGAAATTCAACCTGCCAACACGGACGATGATGCAGTTCTACACTGCAATCATCGAGTCCATCCTCACCTCCTCCATCACTGTGTGGTACGCTGGAGCCACTATCAGGGACAAACAGAGACTGCAGCGTGTTGTGCGCTCTGCTGAGAAGGTGATTGGCTGCAAACTCCCATCTCTGCAGGACCTGTACACCTCCAGGACACTGCGGCGTGCAGCCCGGATCTCAGCTGACCCTTCTCACCCTGGACACAGTCTGTTTGACCTGCTCCCCTCAGGCAGGAGGCTCCGGTCCATTCGCACCAGAACCTCTCGCCATAAGAACAGTTTCTTCCCCTCTGCTGTTGGACACATGAACAATAACCACATGACTGTCCCCGCCACTAACACATGACCCTACGCTGTGTCACTGCATCATTACATGTTTGGCACTGATCACCACCTGCACTCATGTATATATCTTTCTACGTAGCACTCTTAATTCTTATTCTCATGTATATATCTCATGTATATCCCATGCACATATCCTTCTTTCTACATAGCACTTTAATTCTTATTGTTTGCACTGAAGCACCGCAGCAATTTCCTAATGTTGTAAACCTCAACATCTGGCAATAAACCCCATTCTGATTCTGATTCTGATTCTGATTCTGATTCTGATTCTGATTCTGATTCTGATTCGTAAGTGAATATCAGACCCTTGTAGAACAACCCAAAATGTGATGTCCACATATGTGGATGCCAGGTCCTAGGAGGTTAAAGAAAGTCCTGCCATGTTTGTTGATGGCTGAGTAGTCAGAAGAAGAGATTCTGTGTGCTGATGGTGGCGTGGACCAGAGGTGGCATTTCCTCTGGGGATCAGATTTGATGCTGATCTATGGACAGCAGAGCCTCACCTGGACGTACGTGAAAGCTCTTGAACGCTGGGCTGAGCGTCGATGAAACGCTGCCACCACCACAGAAGAGCTTCCTGTGAAACAGGAACAGATGGCCCGAGCAAAACAGCTCATTTGGACCCCAACAAAGAGCCACCAATGATTTAATGATCATTTCTCATTCAGCCATTATTTCTATGGGCAGATAATCAACTGACACACAATCTTTCATTTGTTGCGAGGCTCGTGCACAGGCAGAAGGAGCTCGCAGGAGCGTCGCCTCCTTCCCGCCGTGAACGATGATGCTGATTAGAAGCTGTTTTTATGACGCACCTCTTTCAATTAAAGGCCTCGTAATGAATGCGTCCCCTGACAGGTGTTTTTGTTGTCGCCGCTCTGATTTACATGGCAGACTAATTTGGTGGAGAGGCTGATATAAAGCAGGTCCCCCCCCCAACCACCCGCCTCCGTGTAAAGTCCTGCTCCGAATGTGTTCCCATGTAAACACACAACAACGCGCAGGTGATGCAGCGCCGGGCTAATGAGTTGTGCAGGTGAAGCTGCTGCAAGAGGCGCAGCAGACCTGAGGTGCAGGTTAATTAATGAAGTGGCGGGGGCTTCCTGGCGCCCCGGGCAGAGGGTCGCAGCACCGACAGATGCCCCATTACAATGTTAATGATCGCAGGGCGCGGGTCACGTAATCATATTCAAAGCTTTTCTACAGATAACAATCAGGAGCGCACACGCCGCTGATGGCCTCGCTGATGAGGAGCTGCTTCAGAGCATATGTGGCCAACCCTGCCCAGCCCCACCCGCTCTCTCCCACCTCCACCATCGCTGGCTGAATGGCTGAGGTCCCGGAGGACCGATCAATGCGATCAGGGCCCGATAAGATCTGCTGGCGGCATGCGCTTCGCACTCTCAGCGGGGATCCATCAGCAGCTCTGCAGGTCCCCAACACCCGCAACACCTCCACCCACAGCTCACAGCGACACTATTCAACATGTCAGAGCTGAGACTGAAGCATCAATACCTGCAGGATTAAAAACACTTTCAGGTAAAAACTTCTCCGCCCTCAATAAACACGAAGGAGTGAAATAGATAAAATTGTTTATTTATTCAAATAATTATGGGCATAAAAGTTTCATAACTTATATTTTTGTTTTTGTATTAATTTATTTATTCAGAGAAGGCTTGCAGAGTGTGTGGAGCTTTTATTTGTTATTTTCTCATTTTTATATATTTTATGTTGGTGCTTCTTGGGATTATAAATTCATTTATTGTAATCTGAATTTCATGTATTATTTAAATTTGAGGATTATTGCGTATTTGTGTTAATTTGTTGTTTCAGTCATTATTATATACAATATATATTTACTATAACATTAATTTTACAGTTTTTTTTTAGTTGCTTGATTGAAAATTTGAACTGGCCCCATGTTTTATAACAGTGCATACAAAATATTTAATTGAATTTATTTATTTTTTATTTGTATTTAATTGTGTGTTATCCACTGATTTCATGTTTGTTGCATCCTTAAAGTTTTAATTATTTATTTATTTTAAATTATTTATTTATTGTATTTTAAATATTTAAAGAAAGAAGAAGAATAGACTAGAGTAGAATAGAATAGAACCTTATTAATCCCTTGGGGAAGTCCCCTCAGGGAAATTATGATTCCAGTTCACATTAAATACAAATAAGAAAAAAATACCAAGTGGAAATAAAAGATTAAGAACAAAAATATTAGCAGCAGTGAGAATTTAAGAGATGATAATTAAAGTAAGTGTAAAGACATCATAAATATAATGAGCGAATGAATACATCTGTTATCTGCTGCTTTGTTTCAGCAACTCCTGACCAATCAGAGCCTCTCGTTTGCCGACAACATTTCTTCCTACTTTTTTCTCTGTGTTAATTAATATGAATCCACCTCTCGGCCTCTGTGTTCCTTCAAGTCACACTGTTTGAATTAAAGCTCGAGCAGCGCTCGGAGCTTCAGCCACAGGTGCTCTGAGCGCTACCTCCAGCCTCACAGCTTTCAGGACACAGGAGCTGTGCTCCACTGTCGATTCGTGGAGGGTTTCTGCTGCTGAAGGTCCGGATCTGTCACAGATGAGGGAGGATTCAGCCCTCCCCCCTCTGTAATCTGGGCCTAGACTGGAGCCTTTTCACTGCTTCGAGGACATTTCCATTAGTCGAATGCAGAAGTGAGGACCAGAGGAGGACGTCTTCCAACTGTAAAATAATTCATCTCGAGCATGCGGCTGCGTCAGAGGGGGCGGGGTGAGCATTGGCCCGTGATGTGGAAAAAATGAAGAGAGGCCAGGAGGCAAAGCGGGTGAAATTTATTTTTCAACCTCTGTCAGGAAGGTGCATTAATCTAAGAACGGGGTGCGAGTCCTCCGTCGGCGGCCACTCCCCTGCTCCCTCATCCCAAACATTAAATATCACCTGCCGTGATTAATCCCAACTTAATTAAATCCATCAGCCAGACAATAGCCAGCCAATGAGCTATGTAATCATTCACGTAGTAAATTAAAAGAAGGGAAGGCTCCTCGGCACGCTCCTCCTGACAGAGATGGAGAGCGTGGAGCAGGAGGTCCCTGAAACTCAGCTGCAGGAGGAGCACGAGGAGAACGCACGTATCAATTACAGCCGCCGCCATTAGTCACAGAAAATTAATCGCCGACTGTTTTGATGATTGAGTTGTCGTTTTGGTCATTTTCTGAGGAGGACAGTCAGACGCTAGACGGTTTCCTGCATCACGTGACGGGAACGTGAAGATCTCCGTCTGAAGGAGGCCGTGCAGGACGATGAGTCGAAGGTGGAATGGTTTCAAAGGAGGAGTACACCAAAACCACGAAAGGTGAACTTAAAGAAGTCGTTCCAGTTTAGTACAGATTTAATTCACTTTTTTTAAAACTGCTAAATCTCATGCTTGAGGATTTGCTCTTTGGCTCTTTTGGGGTTGGAGGCCCAGAGCAGAACGACCTCCAGTTCTGAAGAAAGATTTGATGTGAGCGAAATACAAATCCATCTGCAATCTTCTCAGGTTACCATAGTGATGTACCCCACCATCGTAACCCTGAAAAATCTGGCCTCTGGGTGGAAATACAGATACACAGTCTGTGATCTGAGGTGGTCACGGGAAGTGTGTAACACACAGAGACACACACACACGGGCTGTGTAATAGGCAAACAGCAGCCACAGCTGGGATGTTAATGCCAGCAAACAGGATTATCCTCAGAAAGGATTTCTCTGCTAAGCATTTCCTCTTAATTAGATTTCTCAATCTCAGGGATGAATTGCCTTTTAGCGGCGAGCGCTGCCACTCAGGGAGCTGTTAGCTCCTTATAACTGAATTAAATGCATAATTAGTGATACAATTACATTTGCACAGGGGCTTTTGTATTTGTGTGAGTGAAGGAGATGGAGGTGGAGGGTGGGGAGAAGAGCTGACATGTGATCCATGAGGGAGAATGTGCAGCTCAGGAAGCTGCCAACAGGTGAACTGTGAGGAGACCACATGTGCATGCTGACAGGCGCCTCATATTCACTGTAACGGCCCACAGGATTCAACAGAGCAAAAAAATCTATGGTAACTGCTCCAAATTCAAACATCCAGGCTCAAACAAGACAGATGGTGATGACTGATGGGGTCACAGGGTCAGCATCAGAACCTGCAGTTCCTCTAATGTCCAGCAGAGGCAGCAGTGAGCCACTCCCCATAGACCACAGTGTTAAAACTTTAAAGCAGAAATAAACACGTTAACAGCCCGATACACAAACTCAATGTAAAAACTAAACTGGATATAAAGGTGGGATAAGTGGTATAAGTAAAACCTTTATATCACACCTGAAACATCTGGACATTTGACATGATGTCAAAAGAGTTTTTCTTGAAGCAGTAACCATCAAAGATCACTGTGAGCCACAAAAACCAGAGCAGGGCATCGCAGAGCATTTTCTTACAGGTCGAGGTGTTCCACAGGGCTCTTTCATCGATCCTCTACTTTTCTGAAATTATATTCTTGTTTGTCAAAGTCCAAAATGTTTCCTCCCTAATAACACCTGTACAGACAGAGAATGTTTTTATAACTCATCTGTTTAAATTGTAAGGCTTAAGAAGTTTGCATTATGAATGTGGCCTCTTTTACTGACAGATGGATGGTGACATCGGTGGCTGAAGCTGCTAGCTTCACCTGAACTGGACCTCTGACCGTGTTTGTGCTGTTGGAGCCATTTTTAATCACATCATGTGACCAATACTATAGCTGCTGTGAGGTTAATGTCCTAACAGAGCGTGCAAGAGAAATTAGTGTTACTGAGCACTAATTACCATGTATCTGTGTCTGTATGGATGCAAACTGATGACTAAGTGCTCCCTCCCTCCAGTTTAAATATGGTCATCTCTGGTGGCAACAAAAAATCTGCTTCACACTACACAACCAACAGCTGATGTCACAGGTGCTACGCCAGCCTTAGCATCTCTTTTCTTTTGCTGTTGTTTTGTGGTGAAAGTTTAAGAAACACCTGAAGACTGTCTGAAACAGGAACTTAAAGCACATGATTCATAAAATCTCGCTGCTCAGTAATGACTGACGCTCTGAAGGTTGGTGACATCAGGAATGACGCACGTGCTCTGTTTGTGCTGAAAAACAGGAAGAAAGAGCTTCTCCAGTGTGAGCTGCAGAGGGACCATGTGACCTCAGGTAGAGCTGCAGAAGTGACATCATCAACCAACAAGCACCAAAAACACCACAGTGATGAACTCTGAGCAGATTTATAGACCAATGAACGTCACGTCATGATTTCCACCACCTTCAGGCTCCGTCCCCTTGTGCCTCATTGAGCGGTCCTCCTCAGATGATTACGATCTCTCTCACTGACTGAGCAACACACTACATGTGCTCAGGTCTTCAAGAGGATCCGTCCCTGGGGTCACAGCGAGCCACAGGTGGGTCATCAGACCGCTCGCCGCCTCCCGCCACGCGCCATCCAGTTTGTGAGCGATATATTCATTACCCATCAGCTCTTGATTAAAGATCTGGCGTCCATGACTGTCCCCGTGATATCTCCCTCTGTGGCCCCAACCCTTCCCCCCCACCAAGGCCCCACGCTGCCACGGTCATGTGACGGAGGATATTAATGGCCGCGCTCTCTCAACCACTTGACATGTTGCTCCAGCTGTCAGTCTGCTGCCGCCGCCGTATGAGTCTCTGGCTGGGAGAGTGCCAGCGGCGCGTTGACCCATCCGTCACTGTCAGCGAGCGGCCGGTGATGAATGGTCCACGGATGCGCGGCAAGGATGGAGGGGCGAGGTGCAAGCGGGGCGTGAGCTCGGGCGCGTGCGCTGCACAGGAGCTGTGATGATGAATTCAACGGGAATCTGAGTAGGAGCCTCAGGGGTTAATGTGAGCACTACAGGAGCGGTCATGTGACAGGCTGAGGCTGGATATCACATTCATACACTTCTCATTTGTTTCCTTGGGTTTCATAAAGTTTCTGAGCGTGGTCACCGTGAAGGACTTGGAAGAACCTGCAAGAGCAGGTTTCACCTCGAGGAAAAATATCCCAAAACTTTCCCTGAAAAGTTGCTGAATAAATAAAACAGTCACCTCTGTGCAGCAATCGGCATGAAAAAGTGTTCCCACTGAATTAGGCAGGAATTGTGGGCACAGAGTAGCAGAATGACTTTGAACATTTCTTATCATGGTGCAATAATAATCTGTATATAATAATAATAATCATGTCTGTGTGGCAAAAACCTCTTTAACCCTTTAAGACCTACCATAGAACCAAGTCCGCCAGAGCTTATATTATATTTTTACATGTTGTAGTGCCATTTTTTGGGAGCATTTCAAGTTGATATACATCAATACAACCATTATAGCCCAAATTTTAATAATATGTCTGCATTAGGTGCATAGTAATTACATAAATTGCAAAAAAGTGCAATAAACTACAAAAAAAAATTGAAAACCGTTTTTGTTTTTTTAACATATATTTCTAGTTAGAGAAATTTAAGAGGCTTATCCCGCAAAACTGTAAATACAAAAAAGTTGCACAAAATAGTTTCCCAGCACAGGAAATTTATTTTAAGTGTCTTCATAGTTTTATTTTTGAAATACATCAATTTTTATATACTGCAGGAAAAAGAAAATAAATATTATACTGCAAATTTGCAAAAAAACAGCATATGCATCAAAATAAAATATTTCCAACAGTGCAATATGAGTCCTAAGCATCCCAGAAACGACACAGAAAGTCATAAAGTCAAACATAACTTTTAAAAACACCAGTATAGGCTCATGAGGCCCTGATGGTAAAAAACTACATTTCTGCAAAATGACGTCACTTCCGGTTTCGGGCAGGTCATGGCGGACATGCGATAGTTTGTGCTGATGGACGTAGGAAGTGTTACAAACGGCTGATCGGATCAGCAAAGCCTGTTTCTGGAATATTATGTTTTTGTTGCTGCAAGTGCTTTTTATGCAGTTTTTGCAAAGCTATATGTGGAAGGAAACTGTGACCTAGGACAAGCTGATGGCATAAGATGTAAGTACAACTCCTCCGGTTTCATATGAAAAAAAAATTATTGCGCTAGCTTACGTGGTTGCAGAGCTACCGGGATTTAAAAACAGTTACGCAAAACGGAGCATGCCCGCTTCGACCGGCTTTAAAGGGTTAACAGTCACACGTTTAAACTCAGAACACCAGACTGTATATAAAAGATGGATGTAGCTACATGCAGTGACATATTGCTGTTCAATTCAGTTTTATTTATATAACACAAAATCACAACAACAGTCGCCTCAAGGTGTTTTATACTTTAAGGTAAAAACCCTATAATAATACAACCGAGAAAACCCTGCAATCAGACGACCCCCTATGAGCAAGAGCTTTGGTGACAGTGGGAAGGAAAAACTCCCTTTTAAGAGGAAGAAGCCTCCAGCAGAATCAAGCAACAGTCCCAGTATGATGTCATTCTCTTCCTTTCTCTACGAAATCTAAACTCTGCTTTTACTTCAAAATGGTCCCTACCAGCCTGCGGTTCTTCTGAACAGAATTTTCAAAAAATATACTGCATTTCCCCTCTGTTGATTTTTTTTAAGGAAACACATTTATTCCAGATAATTCAGAATTTGTTATTTCAATATTTGAGTTTTTCTTCTAAATTATGAGATTTACACCTGTAACTGTTATTAAAGTATTTAATTTGAGAATTTTTTTTCCATTCAATTTTTCTGATGTTATAATCCCTGAATTATTATATTTTTCTACATATATTTATGTAAATGTATTTAAGAAGACAATATTCATTTTTATGATAATTGTACTTGTAATTGTAAGCAGAATATTTTGATTTTTAAAATCTCTAAGACTGTCCGGTCTTAGATGAGTGCTCCAGTGGTGGGAGAATAATTATATTTTTTAAAGACACATTTAAAATTCTTTGATAAATTGAGTTTTTTTTCTGAAAGATTTATGATTTTATTATCTGTGAGACCTTGTGGGAAATTTCAGGTTCCTGCTTGTGAATTTATGACTGTAATTTAAAAAGATACTCAGCTTTTTTTTAACATGAATGTACATGCTGAAAAAAAGGGGCGATCGTGGCTCAAGAGTTGGGAGTTCGCCTTGTAATCGGAAGGTTGCCGGTTCGAGCCCCGGCTCGGACAGTCTCAGTCGTTGTGTCCTTGGGCAAGACACTTCACCCGTTGCCTACTGGTGGTGGTCAGAGGGCCCGGTGGCGCCCGGTGGCGCCAGTGTCTGGCAGCCTCGCCTCTGTCAGTGCGCCCCAGGGTGGCTGTGGCTACAATGTAGCTTGTCATCACCAGTGTGTGAATGGGTGGATGACTGGTGGTGTGAAGCACTTTGGGTTCCTAGGGACTAGTAAAGCGCTATACAAATACAGACCATTTAATATGAGATTTTATTTTTAACCTTTATGACTTTCTAATCCCTCAAATAATCCAGGTTTTCTCTATATAGTATATCTATTTACTACTTTAAGGGAAATTCATGGAGGTTTCTGTGTGAAAAATGCCTCTATTTTAAGACAGAAATGTTCTAATTTAATCAAAGACTGTCTCTGATCTTTCCTCTGACGTCTGCTGCTGGATGAAACCATCAATGACAGTAATGAAAGTGATTCTCTCTCAGTGTTGGGTCTGAGCAGGCCGATGTGATCTCCTCTCTTTGAGCTGGAGTTTCGGTGCTAAAGAAGCATTAATGTTTAATTGACTTTCACCTCTCCTTGTCCACTGAGCTGATGTATGCAAAGCAGGAGGCAACTGTGCAACTGTCCACAACAAACACACGTCTTTAAGAGCCGAGATGATCCTTTAATCCAATTCCACACGGCAATCAAAGATGCATGAATCAGGCCCATTATGAGCGGACCTATGGCTGCGCCGGGCCTCCCTGCATGTCATTATTGGGGGGCTGTGCCTAACAAAGCTGCTTTTAATGAGATTCCACAAAGCTCCAAATCAGGACCCCCCCTCACTAATTCGCTTAAAAATCATTCATTCCCAAAGAGCGAGGAGCAAGGAGAGCATTTGTCCTCCCCACAACTTCAGCTTCAACCTTCACAGGCAGGCATTATCTGTGTGTGTGTGTGTGTGTGTGTGTGTGTGTGTGGGGGGGGGGGGGGGGGGGGGGGGTTGATTAACTCTAATGTCCTCAGTGTCCCTAAATGCAGATCTGGCAGCAGGAGGGGCTCCGGAGGATAACTCATCCCACGCAAAGCTAATAAAATCAAATAATGCACAGCTAATGCTAGCAGCCTTTATGAATAGGAAAATAAATATGATATTCAATTACAAGTTTATACACACACAGAATTCAATTTCTATCCATCTCTTCTATGAGGGTCGATCGGGCGCCTGTTCTGAGCTAAACAGAGAAATGAGAATATAAAATGGCATCAGTCACACGGAGCGTCGTAACGCAGCGCGCTGTCAGCCGACGCACGCCGCCCGAGGTGTTCACACGCACATCCACATGCCTTAAATTACCTCGGAGCGACCGGCTGTCAGAGCCAGTCGATACATCTCCCTCAGGTGAGTGTGCCACCAAGAAGGATGAACATATTGTAGCTCACGTCTTTCTCGAGCCATCCGTTATGATTGGGAAATTACAAATTGGAAGTTGGAGTGCAGACAGAGCAAGCAGAGGCAGATCCATCAAAGTGAAGCGTCACTGCTTTCGCTACAAATTATTTCACTTATCTAAGATGAAGTCCCGCAAACATTCATAAAGATTCAGTCTGTTTGCTGGATATTTCACATTTTCCAGAAGTGTTTTCTCTCTAATGTTCCCGCCATTTATTGAAATGAAGTACCAACATGCCGAACATGTTTAATAAATCCAGTTTGTTCCAGATTCTTTGATCGTTCTCAGAATTTCTTTATTATTGGCTCACACGAGTCTTTTCTTAAAGGTGGCAGCGTTTAAATCATGGCACATTTACACAAACCCAACCAAGACTCGCTCTTTGCAATCTGCTTACACTCTCAGCCACTTTATTAGGTACACCTGTTTAACTGTAAATATGTAATCAGCCAATCACATGGCAGAAGCTCTGTGTGGCTGAGCATTGCATGGTTCCTGATCTGCTGCGATTTTACCACCAACCATCTTTTGAGCTCACAGAGTAAACATCCAGCCAGCAGCAGCTCTGTAGGAGGAAACGTCCTGTCACGGCCAGGCGGATCAGCTGCACGCTGATCAGCCCTCTCTGTTTCTCTTCCTCTTCTCTCTCGCCGGGGCGGAACTCACTGTGGGTTCATGCCCTTGGCCCACGCCCTCGGGAGATGAGACCCAGGTGTCTCATTAAGGGGAGCAGCATTTAAGCCAGGAGGTGACTGCTGTTCGTCGCTGGATCGTTGTCTACCACGCGTTAGTAAAGTCAAAGCTACAGCAAGTTTAGTTGAAGAGTGTTTTCCTCTGTGCATCGTCCTTAACCCTGTCTCCATGTCTACAGAACCTCTTGGATTTTTCCCCGTGTGTTTCCCGTGTGGCAGTGTTGGAGTGTGATCGTGTGAGTGGATATTCTGAAGAACGTATGCTTTCCCTTGGACTTCCCTGGAGACCCCTTCTTCCCCCACTCAGCTGTATATAACACCCCCCGGCACATTCTTGTATATACACCTGGTGACTTGTAAATAAACTCGTCTTGTAAGCATCAGTACCGGAGTCCTGCGCTTGAGTCCTCCTTCCAACCGTAACACGTCCTGCTGAGGTTGGAGGTCAGAGGAGAAAAGACAGACTGCTGCAAGCTGATAAGAAGGTAGTCATTACATCCAAGGTCTACAGAAGACCATCTCTGAACAGGCTACAGCAGCAGAAGACCACACAGATGGCAGGATCAGAGTTTGGATTAACACAAAAGCACAGATCTATCCTGCCTGTGTCAGCATTTCAGGCCACTGAGCATCGTTTAAACTCCACAGCCTGCCTGAGTGTTGTTGCTGACCAGGCACTTATGACCTCAGTGCACCATCTTCACCATCACAGAGATTGAGTTCACTCCACAGTCACAGTCTCAGTCCACTAGGTCACCTTTAGGATCCACCTGACACACCTGCAGCAGCTTATGATGTCATATTGATGTTGTGACATCACTGATTTCTGAGGAATGTTTCCAGCAGTGCTTCACAAAAGGAGCGCAACCCAGAAGGAAGAAGGTGTACCTAATAAAATGTCCTGTTAGTGTATATAAATTGAATAGACTGTAAATAGAAGCAGCGTCTTTATCTTTATATAGGAGTTTTGGAGCTTGCTGCCTGCCTCTGACCTCGAGTCATCAGTCTAGCCTCAGTCATGTGGCTAGACTTAATATTAAACCTTTCCACTGGAGAGCACATCAGAGCCCGCAGGAATCAAACCGAAGTAAAGCTCTGATGTGAAACATTAACAGAGTCGAGTCAGCGCCAACGAGCTCAGAGGTCATATTCGGGCTGCTGATGTTCCTGTTACTGTGTGGGACTCAGGAATGTGAGCAGACTGAAGTCTCTGAGCTCTGTGAGGGAATCCAGATTACAGTGACGTGTTTATTATTATACATGTTTTAATTAAGTAAGAGCTTTTTACTTCAGTTCTAAGTTTGTGTGAACTCAGAATAAAAAACAGCTCAACTAGCATCTCATAACATGTTTTAAAGCAGTGAGTTTTAAAGTGAAGGTAACTTATTAATGTTATTAAGGTAGAAACTAAAAAGCAGGAAACTAGTGATTGTGTGAATGCCTCACAGGCAATTACTTAAACTACTTCCTCAGTTTTTGTGCTATTTTCACTGTTCAAATTTTAAAAAATTCTGCTCTTTCCGGCTATGACTTTTGGTGCTCATAACTTCTATACTTTTAAGATGTTGAATTTTTTATGCAATTTTTCTGCCCATTTAAATGAATGGAACACATTATCAATGTGGTCACTTATTTGTGCTTGCCAGCCTGAGCTGTGTTTTAGCTCAGTGAGGTGAGCAGCCGTTCAAATCCCGCCTATAGCAACATTTTTTTCAGTTAACAGTTAAACTTTTTTTTAACTCTTTTCAACACAAATTTCAGCTGCTTTACCCCTTTTCAGCAGAATTTTCAGCTTTTGCACCCCTTTTCAGCACAAATCCCACCCTTTTTAGCTGTTTTAAGCAGAAACCTCTTTTCAGCAGAAGTTCTGCTGATTCACCTCTTTTCAGCACAACCTTCTGCTTCTTTCCCCCTTTTCTGCAGAAATTCTGCTGATTGACCTGTTTTCAGCAGAATCTTCAGCTTCTTTGCCTGTTTTCAGTGGAATTTTCAGTTTTTCCACCTCTTTTTAGTTACCTGAGAACCAGTTTGGCTCAGTGAGATGAATATCCACCTTAAGACCAGGGGGACTGGGTTTAAATCTAGCTCATGGCAACATTTCCTTTAAGCACACTGTTCAACTTTGTAACCCCTTTTAGTACAAATTTCAGCTTCTTTACCCCTTTTCAGCAGAATTTTTGGCTTTTCACCTCTTTTCAGCAAAAAATTCTGCTTCTTTACCTCTTTTCTGTAGAATATTCAGTTAATTCACCTCCTTTCAGCACATAGTTTTACTTCTGCTGTTTTCAGCAGGTTCCACTACAAGGCATTCACACAGCATTTTTGCAGGAAATGCAAATTTTTCCAGTAATCTGGTTGATTTGCATTTGAGTTCAGCTCAGTCCACAGAATGAAGGATTTATCTCAATCAGATGTTTGCATCTCTGCCAGTCATCTTTCTGTCAGTTGTGCATTTGACTAGTTAACATGGTCACCTGAGCTGAGAAGCTCAGAGATGATTGGTGGAGGTGGATGAGGCTCAGGCTGCGGTGTATCATGTGACCTCTCTGAGAGCGGCTCTGCTGTCACACATGCTGAGAGCTTCATGAAGCAACAGATGGGACTTCCTCCTCCTCACATCAGCCGGATTAGACCAACATCAGGTGTTTTGAAAGCTGCTGGACATCAAGGCGTTTGACTCAGACACACCCGGGCGGTCTGGGCGTGCTCCGTGGAAGAAAGGCGGTGAGAGGCTGCGGTGTCGCGGAGATCAGACCACCTGTCAGAGCTGGCCTGACGGGGTTCATGGGCGGCGTGGTTCTTAACTAAAGCGCCGACTTTCTTTAACTAAACTCTCCCATCTGTTGAGCGGCCATTGTCTGTTCAGTAATGCAGCTGCAGGGCTCCTCCTCCTCCTCTTATTCAAATACTGTTACTAACCACTGATTTATTCATTGGCTTTACACAGTCCACTATCCCACCCCCTCACACACACACACACACACACACACACACACACACAC
>NW_024582790.1:295919-300162 GCF_018398535.1 Haplochromis burtoni
CCCCCAAACACTCCACAGTCGTCCTTTTACTGCCCGACACGTCTCATCCTGCTCTTTATTCCTGTCCACTCAGACCTCCCAGCACCCAGCTGTCACTCCAGACTCGCCTTCCTCGCTCTTCACTGCAAAACCCACACCCTCAGACTCCAGCCACAGCAGCGTGTCATAATCTCCTATCAATAATTCATTTGATTCAGCATGGAATCAGCTTTAAGAGCAAAAGATAACCCCTGAGATCCTCAGTGGAGCAAAAAAAAAATTACATTCAAGTAACGATTAAATATTTTTAAAATACATTTTTAACCTTAGAAGATGAACTGGTTTCATAACATAAAATAAATCTGAAAACTTTATGGTACCTACATGTTTTCTTCAGCAAGAAAAAATTCATGATTTAAAGCTTTTTAAAAATTAAATCAGTGTCCGAAACACGTCCCCACTAAGCTGTGCTAATTTAGCCGCTTATTAGCAAATGCCAACCCACATTTCACCAACTGCAGTATTGATGCACCCACACTTTTATTCTATCTGTCAACATATTTAACTCATTATAACTATGTAGGGCTATGTTGGAGAGAGCCCACTGTTCTACTGCAGGACTAACATGACACTCACGTTAATCCAGAATCACCGTTAACCTGCCCAGTGCATGTCTTTGGACTGTGGGAGGAGGAGAACCCAGAGAGGACCCACGCAGAGAGGAAGCAGATGGATTCAGATCCTTCTCGCAGTGAGGTTGAAATGAATCCAATCCAGGGACCAAAAATAAATCCAATAAAAATACCAGAATTAAATATTTACTTAATTTATTTTCACTGACAGTTGTTAATCATGCTCACGTTAGTCCTTGCCCTGCTGTTAGTCTCGCTTTGAGTGCACCATCTCACACACAGGGAGGAGCAGACAGGACGGACAGGAGGAGAGAAATAATATCAATCAGACATTAAGTTTGTGTGAGAGCCACAAACGTTTACGCACACAGAACACGAAGAGAGAAAAGGGAAAGAAACACCATCGCTGAAGCGTCACATACACTCATGCTGACCAGTCTGCACCAAACATGAAACATGGATGTTTCTGCAAAATTACAAAGAAAACCTGCAGACTGCTGTCGCTGTGAGCTTCCTCCAGGCTGTAACTCAGATACTTGAGCTAGCTTTTATGGCTCAGGTACGTGATGCCAGATAGAAACCGAATGTCAGATTGGTGTATCGAAGCCTAATAAAGTAGATCAGGTCCCTAAAATAAATAAATAATAATATCAACATAAAGTCTAAAAATACAGGTCCCACATGGACATGAACCCCAGTCTCCTTGTTGAAACTCCTGTTTGTTGTACTATTCTCAGTATTTTTCAGTTATTTTTTCTGTTTTGTTTCTTTTATTTTACATGTTTAATAAATCTGCCCTTTGACCTTCTGTGGACTTCGTGTCCATCTGAGGATGGGGCGGGTTAACCTCCTGATTAGATCTTTACTCTGGAAGGCAGGACAGGCATCTTGTCCCCCTGTGGGTGATCTGCTCCCTGCAGCCAGCCTCTTTGTGGCTGATTTCACGGCATATTCACCTCTATGTTAAGCCCTCAGTGAGCATGAGGCTGACAGTCTGTCGTGGTCAGTATACTAGACAGATACCGCCACTTAACGCAGCCGACTGAGGGAAATATGGCCTCTTTTATGAAGGAGGATTTAAGTGATGAGTGAGCATCATCGCCCATGAAGCTGTCAGCTGAAGAGCGGCAGTCGGTCGAGGTCAGACCCGAAACCATGGTGGGAATCAGCCATCAGAGTGGGCGGGGGACAAAAAGCCCACCCAGTCTTTAGCTGGACTTTAATTCGAGGCTGATTTTTGTTATGCAGCTCCCCCACCAGCGCCACCAGCCTTCACCCTGCCGGGCAGAGCAGTTTTACAAGCCCCCCTGCAGCCCGTGAATAAAGGCTGACGGTGGCAAAGAGGCCCGGAGCTGCTGTCTGACTGCACACAGCACGTTGTAATAAAGTGGGCCATTCATTCTCTGCTTGCCGAGGAGGGGGGAGCGTTTCAGCTACACTGCGCGTGTATGAAGCACCGGCCTTGTCCAGCTGCTTTCACTTTAATTCATCTTCAGATTTGAGCTTTTCCTGCCATATCCTTTGTGGCGGCTGCGGCGGTGGGATGAGATGATGAGGCGGATGAGTGGCCACTCTTCTTCTGCTGTTCGAGTGGAGAGTCGGAGCACTCAAAGACACTCAGGCCACAAGGACGGATCAGCGGCAAAGCACAGAAAATACACAAATGTCACTCACTGAAGAGTTTTAGAGATCAGCCACTGCCCGCTCTCCTGAGTCAGCTCTGAGTTTTGTTTCATCTTTGCTCTCCGTCTGCTGCTTAGCTTCCTACTGATCCTCTAAACTTGGTGCTCCTGCAGGTAAAACTTTAAATCTGAGCTGCAGATCGTTTTCCTCACTAAATAACTGCTCATTTAAAAGGTTGGTAACACACATGTTCCGGCTGCAGGCCCTTGGTTTTTTCTAATACAGGGTGGATAATCCTGGACAGGAGCAGGTTTACTGAGACCAGTGGACACCGACAGAGCCATGTGCTGACACATTTAATGTGTCCGTCATCACTGAATAATTATAGATGACCAAAGGTCATAATGAAACTGACTAATTTTAATCATTTCAGGCAAACTGTATATTTAGTTTCACATATTCACATGAATCCCAGGAATTTTCAGCTTGGTGGGGGGATGCAGTCTCGTTGCTGTGTTTCCTTCCACATGATTACAGAGTAGTTGTTACTCAATAGCAGTAAAAGACACTAAATTTAACCCATTGTTAAAGAATCCCGCCTAAAATTCCTGGATCCCCATTAACTAAAAGTTTGTTGCCTGATGAAGAAGCAAATCATTTACTAACATTAATAACAGAACACTGAAGCACGGCAGTTCAGATCAACGAGAGGATCAATACGTTCTGATAACAGGACTAAATTGTCCTATCAGACAGAGGCTGTTTGGACTCTTGGAGGTTTGGGCAGCTCACAAGTGGAGTGCAGGAAGGTCTGCTGAATTACAAACAGGTGTAAATGCACATATTGTTGTGTGAGGCTGCAGGTATTTATTAAAGTCAAATAAAATAATCAAAATCAGAGCCACCTCTGCACACCTGAAAGACTCACGAACAGACGCTTTACTATGTTCTGTGTTACATCTTAGAGAAAAAGAAAAAAAGAAAACAAAAGATGAAAAGATGAAAGTCCATTTGTGATGTTGCACAGCTCTGTGTTCAACCAAACCAATAAAATGTTCATTAAAAAACAGGAAGCACTGAAACCTGCTCCCATCACTGTAAAAATCATTTTGCTGGCTGTAGTACATCCATGGTTTTTCTGGATCATGTTTTGGGAAACTATTCTTCCATCACTCTGATGCTCCATGTTAAGTTCTGCTCATTGCAGTATCGCTGAAGACCAGAAATATGTGGGAGTACGTGCTAAACTTGGTCTGAAGTTACAACGCCGAAACACATTTCTGGCACCGTGTTCAGCATGTAAATCACATCTGTATGCTTCATTTAAATATTCTCTTCCTAGTATCTGGTACTCTGAAAGGTAAACTCTTACCGACACATGTGCAATAACTAACTCTGTACACCCTCTCAGTTACACTCTGAAGTCTGGAAGTAAATGTGAAATGTAAACTCAGCCAATAACAGCAGCCTGTGGGTGTGGCAACACCTGTTCATGTAAAGTTAAAGCTCTACAAATCAGCTGATGAACGCACACATACAGTTGTAGTGATTGCTGCGCTCGTTGCAGCAACTTTTAAAGTGCAGTCAGTCAGCGAGGACGCTCTTCATTTCCTTAATTAGAACTTTTACTGGTGGAGGTAAATGTCTTTTTAATTCATTAGTAATATCTTTGTAATTAGTAACTATTAGGCTCATCAGTGGAGGACAACTTTCAGGTGGCTTATCAAAAGCAAATTAAACATCATCAACAGCCTAATGTGGCTTTGATGGGGCCGCGTGCCGAGTCTTAACTAATGACGGTGCGCTGCTCTCAGCCTGAGTGGCCCCATTAAATCAGCCTGCCCAACTTAATGTTCGGAGGTGTTAACAGATTGATTCGCTTAATCTGTTCAACTACATCAACAGTCAGCATGGGGTCGGCCACAGCCGCCATGTGTGTATGTGTGTGTGTTAACCAATTTCACAGTACACAGTCACACAGAGTTAAACTCTGCAGCAGTTTTTTTTTT
>NW_024582790.1:300182-305567 GCF_018398535.1 Haplochromis burtoni
GCTGGTGGCGTTGAGCAGAATGGCAGCAATCTTCAAGTTCATTCAGCGTGATTAAACCGGAGCGGGGACTTTTCTTCCCGGCTAATTATGTGGAAATTACAAAGACAATAAAGCATCTGCTCGTCTTTCTTTCCCCTTCACGTTTTCCTCAATATTGTGACAGGCTGATGTATTGTGGGCGAGTCCAGGCTCCTGGCGCTCAGCCGCCTCAGAGCTGAGGTCAGCAGAGAGCAAATAGATGAATTTATAACTTTGGCTTTTCACGCCGAAGGAGCAGGATCATTGTCTGCCCCTCCTCCCTCTGCTGTTCCACCCCAGAGACCACCACTTATTCTGAGGACACCCATACTGAGACTAACACCCCCTCCTTCAGTCTGTACAAAGCAGGGGAGAAAGAGTGTGACCCCCCCACCAACACCACCCGGGTTGGCAGGCCACCCTGGTAAAGGCGCCATGTTTTCTAATTCCTCTCTGCTTCCACACATTCAGCCACAGCGACGGCCCACAATGAGCAGGAAGTCTCGTTCAGCCACCGCTGGCTGACCTCAGATCACGCCTCTGAGTCCAACCACAGAGAGAAAAATACAGCCAGAGATCTTCTTACCCCAACCTGAGCCCCTTAAACTCAAATCTGTGGTCACGTTATCAGAAGGGTGAACTTCCTGTTCCTGAAACTCCGTCAGAGGCAGTCTGTTGTGCTACACAGAAAAACATTTATTCATTCAAACGACAGGAAGAAAGTCAAAAGAAGAAGCAATGTAAGTAAAGTTTATCTTTATAGTCACAGAGCCAAAGACACGGTGGTCAGCTGCTCTACGGTTTTGGAGCTGAAGGCAGAATCATGAGCAGCATCCAATCTGGGGCCCGAGAGCCCGGCTCCGAGGTGGAGGCCATAATGCAGGTGGAGGCTTTGCTCAGTAAAATTAAGACGCAGATTTTAGCTGACAGGATGTCACTGCAAACAACTCTAACAGTGGTGCGTTCACTCTGGGCCTGCCACACTTAACAATGCTTTCATTATATTTTTATTTATACTACTTTTACTCTGCATCATGCAGTACTTGGAAGAATCTGTCTAATATAGATTTTCTTTTTGTAAGATTCCTGTAGTTGGGTGGGGGTGGGGGGCTTTGTTGGACATGGTGGGGGTTTCTGAGAGTATGAAGACCACCGCCTGCATGTTTGTCTTTCCAGCATTATGAAGGATAATTAGTTTGATATTTTGTCCGTCCTTCCCGGAGTTCCCTTCTTGCCTCGTATCCACCCGTCTCGTCCACCTGGCGTCCCGGCATGTGTCCCTCCACAGTTCCGCTGTGCCCGCCTTAATTAAATGTGCACTTCATTAATGTAAATTGGGGGGGTTTAATGCCCTTGTTGAAATTCTGAAGAAAGTGCAGTGGCCTCGCGAAATGCTCCGGCATCATTGCAAATGAGATTAGGGACCAAGAAAGGCAGTAAAATTAGAATGATAATGGTTGATATGGCTGCCTGACAGGCATGGCTATTCAGGGATCAATGGGATGTTGAATGCTCTGGCGGAGCCCACTTCTCAAAGGCCGGGGGACAAACGTCAGCCTACAGATGTGCCTTTTGGAAGCACTTGAAATTAGTTTAATTTGGTAAATGGTAGGGATTTAGAAGCTTTTAGCTCGACTGTAACAAGACAAGAATACATTGAAATGTTTTGCTCTTCTTTTATTAGCATAAAACGGGGCCGGGCCAATTTGCATTCCCAACAAGTCAATTTTTTTCCCTCCATCTGATGCTTTTTCTCCTCTATTAGATTGCATTTGCATTCGCTCCTGTGCTGCTGCTCAGAATGAACACTGTTTTTTAACCCGCGCTAATCCTTTTAAAGGGGAGGGGACGGCTTGATTTTATTACAGCTAATCTAATCACAGACACCAATTATGGGGTAATTTTGATTAAAGTCCAATAACTCTAACGAGGATAAGAACATTCTCCTTCCTGATAAGACCTGTGCGCTCTGTGGCTGTCAGCTTTGGGCAAAATTATCATGTCTGACAAGTTCAGCAGCTAAAATATGTAAATGTCACCATTGCGTGCTTAAAATAACAGCCGAGTGAGGGAGAGGATGATGATGAAGCAGCTAAAACACACCGTGGCCTTTCATTCAGCCTCCGGCAGGCTGACATCATTGACCCAAAGGCTTTGTGGGTAAACAGATGAACCCGGTCCACTTCTAAAAAAAGAGGGTGGGGATATTTGGAAAGAAAAGAGCGAGGAAGTGACTCCAGAGGAGCTGAAGGTTAAAGCCGAGCAGCACAAACAGAACAGACAAAGGAGAGCGATCACACTGCGAGGGTTAAACGTTTCCGGTGTTTTAATCTCAAAAGGAAATCAGAGAAACGGATACGAACAACACCCGGAAGGTTTATAATTAACTCCAAAAATCACGTCTGACGAAGAGACCGAAGACCTCCCGAATTTAAAAGACAGCCAAAAATGAATGAATGAGAAATAAATAACTTAGAAGGTCAAAGCTGATAGTTATTAAACCCTTATGGACATATGCACAACATACACATATATATCCACAGTACATATAAATAAAATATTCATGTTCAGAAGATTTGATGTCATGACATCAGCATGTTGGAACGACGAGTCCTTTCATATTAAAAGTGAATCACTACAGTCACAGGAAGAGGAGGAGGTCTAACACTGACTCAGGTATAAATCACTGTGACTGAAGTTTATCATTTCCAATGCTGCTCAGCTCATTTATGCCACATCTCACACTGACCAGTCAATGTGAATAAGAACGCGCTTATTTAAAATCTGACAGCAAACTTCAGACTCTAGTCCATCGGTTCATGTTCATGATTATTAGCAGCTAAAACATTAAAACACAATAAATGCTAAAGTGAAGGACACAAACATGTTTCTCCACACGTGGAAGCACGTTAAAGCAGAAGGAGGACTTTGTGTCTGCAGATGTGAGATTTGATCAGTAACACTGCATTTTTAACGGTACTGGAAATATGTGATTTCCATTACAAACCAACCCACCCCGGACAAAACAGGGAAGCAATTTGGAATGAACTCAAAGATGTCTTAAACACACGTGTAAGTGGGGTTGAACTAATTGATTTTAATTAATTACTTTCATATGTCCTTGGATTGATGCTGACCTCCAGTAAATGTGCTAATGAGCCCGCCTCAGATGATCCAGGTTCAAACCAGAGTTACTGAGCGCTGACATTCCCGCCACACTCTCATTTTTTAACCAGCTGAGGGGGCAGTGGCAGGAAGTAGGTCACTGCAAAGTGGCAACTGGCAGCCCTATAATTAATCAGCTTCCACTGTAATTAAGGTGTCCATCAACAAGCCAGGCAACAGTGATCACTCCCTCCTCCTCCTCCATCCTAAGCCTCAGGAAATCAACCTGCGGGAATAACGATTTCACCTTTACTGGCTCGGTAACAGATAAACACCACGTTACAAGCTGAAGGCACGGATCAGCTGATGGATCATTGGTCTGCAGAGACGTTTGGAAAAGCGAGAGGCCCGCCAACAGACTCACAATTAAACAACAGACCGGGAAATGGGTTTAACCAGACACACGGTAGGTGCCAGGAGGGGCATGAGGGTGACCAACAGGACGCTTCTTTAAGGTTCAGAGTGAAAGGCAAGGACTGGGTCGGCGCATGTGGCCTGGAAACCATTCGAACCAGCAGCGCTGCAGTTATAAAGAAGTGGAGATGGTGAAGTGAAAGCCAAAGTCTTCAGCTAGGTCTAAGAACCTCTGGGTTCTGGGTTAGCTTGTTCCTGTGGTGGGAGGGATCAGCAGGAATGAAGCTCATTTGTTGTTCATTTGGATGTTTCTCTGTGTGGAAACAAACCAAACCACAGGAAAACTGATTTAACAGAGTAAATGAACTATAGGTGTGAAAATGCCCTTACAGGTCATGGCCGGGCGACCAGAGTAACTATTGGGATGGTTAGGAGGGAGGTAGCTGGGGACTTCTAGCCTGCTGCACAAGTGTTAATATTAGAATGATGTCCATAACTTTTTAAATACAAAGGTGAAATTTATTTATTTATTTATTTTAAATGTGCCACTAAAAGTTAAGGATACTAAATATTATCAGTTGAAAGGAAATAATCGGTGGTAAAACTTGATCATTAGCCTTTTGTATCATATGATTTCCTGATTATCCACCTTTAGTTTTCCTAAGCTGGGTCCCCTTTGCTCAGCCCCCTCCCTCTCACCTGCTTGGGTGCTCTGTAACCTTGAAGCTCCACTGAGCGCGCTCTAAATACTGCGATTCTTCATCAAGGATGCTCGGCTCCCCCAGCCGCGGATCAATGGTAAAAAGTGGGATTGGTCATTCTAAATCATGCAGCTGTGGTCGAAGAGAGCTCCTCCAAAAATCATTAAACAATCATGTATTCTCATTGATTTATTCTAAATACCTGAGGAGGGAGCAGATTAAAGCAGGGGAAGAGGCGGCTAATGCAGATGAAGCAGCTGAGGGGGTGGCGGGGTCCTCTGGGAGTGCTTTTGTCCTAATCAGAGGGAAACAATACTGCTGCAATTACCAGCCTAAGCAGGTCTATTAAGGCTCCTTCACTTGACATATTTATGTATTTCAGTTACAGCGGGCCACATTAAATGGAGTTTACTCAAGCGCTTTCACATTTGGCCAGTAAACAGCAGCTACACTGGGGGCGAGGCAAACCACCCATCCTGAGGTTCTGACGTCACGGGGTTCCATTTACAACATGAACCAGCGACTTTTTAAGACCTCCATACATGAAAATTAAGACCACAGAATTTCTAAATGATGAGTCCTGTTAGGTATAGTCTACGTTACGTTATCCCCATGGTGGACTTTTCTGAAGCAGTCTAATTCCAGCAGTGAGTCAGTCCCCACAGACTCAAATATGCAACTTTACAGCCTGTAAAGGTCCAGTCTGGAGGATTTTACATTCAAATCAGAGTTTTTCTGGAAGCAGTAACCATCAAAGATCGCAGTCAATAACAAAACCATAATGAGGCATCACAGCGTGTTTTCACACCTCCAGTGTTTAGTCCATTTAGATCGCACTCTGGTTTGATTTCCCCCTTGGTGCGCTGCATTTGTGCGGATGTGAACACAGTAATCACGTGAGTGATACCAAAACAACCACACTGAGACTTTTCGGAGAAGTTGATCTTGGTACGGTTCCAAATGAACTCCAGAGCGGCTTGTTTATGGTGTGAACATGACCCTAGACCTGTAGTCAAGACCGCCTAATCCGAGTCCAAGACAAGACCAAGACCAGAGGGTATCGAGACCAAGACAAGACCAAGACCAAGACCAAGTTGAGACGAGACCAAGACCGAGACAAAAAAAGTCTTTAAACTGCAGCCAGATG
>NW_024582790.1:314034-354057 GCF_018398535.1 Haplochromis burtoni
GATACGTACTGTGCTTCAACGTAATATTACCCTACTGTGTATAAGGACCATAAATGGCACCTGTTAAGAGACGTGGTTGCGAAGCGGATTTCAAACTCCAGGCTGTCAGTCTTTTTTCTCATACATAATCTTACTCTTGTTGTTCCCACCCCGACACATCTGGCCAATGAGTGGACTAGACATTTGTAGTGATGGATTTTGGCTCATTTGTTTTTCACTTGAATGTTTCTGTATGAAAACAAACTGGAACGACAGGAAAAGGCTATGAGTTTACACACTCATCAGCTGACTTGAAAGAGTAAATGAACTATCGGTGTGAAAATACCCTTACAGGTTGCAGCATTCCACAGGGCTCTATTATCGGTCTTCTACTTTTTATTCATACTTAATGATATTCTTGTTTACCAAAGCACTAAATATTTCATCCTTCTCAACAACTGCGCAGGTGAGAATGTTTCTATAACTCACCTGTTTAAATTGCAGGTGAGTTATAGAAACATGAAGGCTTAAAGTTTGCATTATTAGGGGTCTGCAGGTGGCTGCAGCTGCCTTCTAACCTTCACCTCAGCTTAATCAGAGTCCCTGAACTGGACCTCTGGATGATGTTTGTGCTTTTGGGCATTTTTAATGAAATAATGTGACTATATGGCTGCTGTGAAGTTACTGTAGTAACAGACCGTCCAAGAAGTCTGAGCTCCAGTTTTGGTGAGTGAAATTCTAGGATTTTATTTGTTTGTTACTCAGTACTAATTAGCAGGTAATTAGTGCTAATGTTAAATGATAACTTGGCCACTTCTGGCTTGAAGAAAAGAAGAAGAAAGAGAAATATAAGGCTGTAAATAGTTTAATGACTTGCAAAGATTTTCCACCAAACCACTAAAGATATTCTTGACAAAGCATAATGCTGTAATCTGTTTAATTCATCTAAAGCAGCCAAATGTCTCATAAAATATAGATTCATAGAAAATATCTGTTTCTATTCAAAGGCATCAGCATGAAGGGAGATCAGAGATCTGAAAGTATAAATTACAAAGATTTAAATGAGTCTCACATCTTGTTTCTTATGAGACTTTAAAGCCTTGAAAGTTATTCCCAGCAGAAAATATTAATCAGAGCAGATTAAGCGCTTGGCTCATTTGCTTAACATCTCAGAGGAGATGGCGGGAGAGAATATTTTAAATTACACATGTCTAACAAAGCTTTTACATCTCAGCTGAAACCCAGAGGCCTCCGACGTCTGAATGCTTAGCCGAAATCCTCGAGCAGAAATAATGAGCGAGGCGACGCAGCGGAGGAAGAGATGCGCGACACTTGGGAGGATTTGGAGAGATTAAACAGCTTCTGAATGCGGCAGTGCACTCTGAAGATTCCCAGAAACGGCGTTCAGGAGTCACTGTACGGCATATTGAGCTGTGAGCCTGACGGCCGTGGACAGCACTTTCATTCAGAGGCAGAATCCTTTCTTCAGCTAAGCAAAGAGTCATTGTAACTCCTGCTCCTGTTTAAACAGCTGCGAGTCAGCACACACTCCGCTCTCATTTGTCTTCTTTAACACTTCCTGCACATCTTCTCAGGAAAAGCACAGCAATCACGTCGCTTTATAAAGTCTTCATTTAGCCATGAAGCTGTGTAGCTGCAAAGACACAAAATCTGCCACACATGATTGGGTGGTGTGAACTTTTAAATAATTTCCACATATACTTTTAAATATGTAGAAAGCAAAACTGCATTAAACCTGTCCTGGCCTCCAGCAGGTATCGCTAGCACCTGCTGCATGCCCTTGAATGTAGCGCACCGTCCTGTGGCGACATAATTGGAGAATCCTGGTTGCAAAAAAGAAGCAGAAGTGCCTTACACCTGCGTTCCATCTATAGGCCAGCAGATGGCGATAGCTGTGGTTGCAGAAACAGTTCTGGATCTATAGAATAAAATTTGATTTATGTAGCACCAAATCACAGCCACAGCCCTGTCAAAGCGTTTGCTATTGTAACATAAACACCCTACAATAAAACAGAAAATACACCAACAATCAGGTGAGATAGCCCTTGGCAACAGTGGGAAGACAAAACTCCCCTTTAACAGGAAAAAATGTCTAAAAACTGCTTTGTGACCTCTGGAAACACTTTCCTGCTGATACGCTCAGTTCAGTGGTTTCACAGTTAGACACGCCCCTTTTTTTCACATCTATTTTCTTGACACCAAGATGGTGACAGCAGAAACGGTCATCTCCATGCTTCTAAACAGGATGTCAGATGACGTCACAGGAGATACACCCACCTTTTACACCGTCTGCAGGTGGGAAAAAAATCACGACTGTGACAGAGGAGGTTCTCATCTGGCCTCCTGCTGCAGGTTTGGTCACAAAGAGACTCCAACAGGGCAGATGTTGGATGTTCAGCTGACTCCACATAGCTTTTTGGCTTTGATTTAAATGTAAAACATGATTTAGAGTAAAACAGAAAGTCAGATAGGCCAGTCTGGATTCTGGTATTCTCCGCTGCACACACTGTATTATCATGTCTTATCATGGCTTTGATTAACAGGAGTTCTGCCCCTTTTCTCATATCACAGCTCAACTGTCAGAAAACACAAAGTCAATTCAAGTTTGATGAAAGCTCAGAGAAAGAAAAAAACTATTGTTATCCACTGTGTGTGTGTGTGTGTGTGTGTGTGTGTGTGTGTGTGTGTGTGTGTGTGTGTGTGCTGTCAGTGCAGCTGCTTGAACAGTATCTTGATACAGCAGAGTTGTGCTGCAGATCGACTGGGCACAAACTTGTTGAGTGGAGTCGGTCGATATTTCTTTAGCACAAACACAGAAAATGAAAGCACTTTTAAAGGCTGAGGCGACTGTTCTGCCACAGCAATCTACATCCAATGCCGGATTGACTGCTCCACCGGCTTTAGTATGTGGGTAATCAATGAGGGTAGGGGTTGGGATGTAATGATTAACTCTATATGGGGGTTCCTTAGTCTGCCTGCAGGATGACAGGAGACATGCAGAGGCTAGTGAGGACAAAAGATTCATACCTGCACATTAAACACATTACTATATGGTACAGTTTGGCTTCAGTCACATCAGGATAAACCCGCTTTTAGTCCAATCATAAATCACATGCCTTAATGGGTTTGTTTGGTTCTGGGGTAGCTCTGGAATATTTGCCCTTTAAGCAACTCCAAACTCTTTAGGAGAATCCCCTTCATAACGCCTGCACAGAGGGATGAACGGTTTTATAACTCACTAAGAGCTGAGCCTGAAGTATTTTACATCCAAACCAGAGTTTGTTTGGAAGCAGTAGACATCAGCGATCGCTGGGAGCAACAAAAACCAGAGCAGGGCATCACAGAGTGTCTTCTTACAGGTCGATGTGTTCCACAAGGCCCTGTCATCGATCCTCTATTAAGTCATGTTTACATTTTATTCACAAAATGTTTCCTCCTTCATACCAACTGTTTGGGGTGAGAATGTTTTTAAGGCTCACTTGTAGGGATGGGAATTGATAAGAATTTAGTGATTATGATTCCCTACCAATTCTCATTGGATCAATGTAACCACCATCTTTAAGCAGCATATCAAACACAAACATTCATGCAAATTAATTACACAACTGCATGGTCAAAGGTTTGTGCATGTTAGATGTAGCTCCCTTTTTTGGTGTGATCAGTGTAGGGGTCACTACTCAAAAAAAGTAAAGTAAAACAATTATTACATAAATTACACTGAACACTTTTCTTAAAAGTAATGCAGTAGGTTACTTAATCACACCCAGGAGAAAGACACTCTTATACTACCAGTTACTTTATGCTACTCTGTAAAATGATCTGAAACACATCTTTTCATAATGCTATGGTGATTCTACTGTAGAAACATGAACATGTAGAAACGGAGGCTGCAGCCTTCACTTTGTTACCTGTTGAAGTTCAGCAGCAGCTCACTTTATGGCGGTGCTGGTCTGGGGTCAGCATTCACTCTGCTTTAACATAGCTTTGGGTTCTTGGCTAGCTTAGCGTTAGCATGCTGTCTGTGCAGGTGCTTGTGTTAACAGTATGATGTAGTTCTTTCTGTCCTGGAGCAGTCTCCACTTCACCATCGCTCTCTCATCCTTTAATGCAATAAAAATAAAAGTAATGTCCACGTTGGCGACTGTGCCACTGTTTTCCTCCGACACACGAACTGAAATCAGCTGATTTGAGAGAACGTGCGCGAACCAATAAGCTGGATCGATAGGCAGACGATTCTAAGGTATCTCGATTCCCATCCCTACTCACCTGTTTAAATTGTATTAAGGTTTAATGTTTGCATTATTAGGGGCGTGGCCTCTTTGACTGACAGGTAAATGGTGACACAGGTGGCTGTAGCAGCGCCCTACCATCTAGAGCATTTTGTCATGTGACCAACAACATGGCTGCTGTGAGGTTGCTGTACTAACAGCGTTCAAGAAGGCTGAGCTCCGGTTTAGTTGAGTGTAATTCGAAGAATTTATTTGATTGTTACTAATATGGTATCTGTAATGATCCAAACAGTCTGTGGCTCACATGCTGTTACACTTTTCATTACCACTTTAGATCTGAGCCCCTGCATCATATCTTAAATTTCAGGGAACAAACTTCAACATCATCTCTTTAACTCTTTATCTCTTTTAAAGCCACTTTCCAAAAACAAGATTTGAACTAAAGTTAAACTGTTTCTTTATTTGTGTATTTTCAGAAAGTCATGTTTTTAATTACATCCAGTTTGTTCTATGTTTGACTCAGTGAAACCTATTCTTAAATTGATGTTTCTGTCTGTCATTGGTGCACGGGTCTTCTCATCTCTCTCCTCACATCAGCTCATCTTCCTCACTAACAGCCTTTAATCCCAGCTGAAAACTCTCTCCTAATTTTGTCAGCTTCAGTTTACGTGTGTCTTCCCCCAGTAAATCTCTCCTTCATTTGATCATTTTTATGATCAAATGTAGATAATTTAGCACTCCACCCTCACATCCAAATCAGGATCTGTAAGGACTCGTGTTCACTTTTAAGGTGGTAAAAGTGAACACGTTTAGGTCGTTGTGTTTGTATTTGTATGGATTTGAGTAAAAAGAAAGGAAACTGCTTCAGATTTATGGAGAAGGAAGTGATGATGACGTTCAAAGACTTTCTGATGAGATCATTTTAGTTTTTATGAGTGTTTTGGGGATGAACTGAATCTAAATGAGGCCATAGTTTAAAAAAAAAGTCAAAGGTCACAGTGACACACATGGTGAGCACTGCTGCATGCTGGGTAACGGTATTTAACAGTAAGATGATGTCCGTGTGTCTGCCGGCTGTCAGGCAGCAGCATTAATGCATCTTTGGTGTCCTCGTGTTGACAAAAGCTAACTGATGACAGCAAAGCAGCATCAGCCATGTTGGAGGAAAAACACTGTTGACCCTGCTTAGATTGGATTTACCGCAAGGCTGGATCCAACCACTGGTAGACATGATGGATTATTGTAATGGCCACCCCGATGGCCTCTTTGTCATGTTTAAATGGCAATACATTTTAGCCGGAGGGGGCAGATTTAGCGACGTGAAGCCGAGGAGGCGAATGATGTGTTTGAGGTGTAAATAAAAACGTGTCACAGGTTCACTTTGTGCTGACGAGCTGCAGGTGGGAGGACGTGTCTGCCTCTCAGCTCCCTGCGGGTTATTGCTATTGATTGGCTTTCATTATGTGCATTAATCTGCAGCCATTAAAAGCCATTATTATATCTGGCTGGAGCGTCGCCAGCTTTGAGTTACACCGACATCACCGGCATTTTCTCATCATCCATCTATCCGGCTGTGACCGCAATAACTGGGTTTCATTCTTGGACAACACGATAACATGTTTATAAAATTCATCATGCAGTGCAGACAGAAAGTCCTGTTGTCCGCGTCTTTAACACCGACGCCTTAAAGGAGCCCGCAGAGCACACGACCCGAGTTTCGGTTCGTTCCAGTTCAGGTGCTGAACCCTGGATTCATTCCCATCATTGTCTCTGCAGTTTTCACAGAGAGGGCCACATTAAGAAATATCACAGATATTTAGGAATAATCAATCATATATTATCAATGAGAGGTTATTTGTCAGGAAGCAGTGCTCTGAGATAAACGGTGGTGAGAAACTGTGCAGTTGCAGCTGCTGATAGAGAACCAGAGCGCTCTTTTAGCCACCAGTGATTAAGTGTGTGATCTTTAAACTCGGAGGCCAGTCATTGCACTCTTATCACCAACCGGCTGTTCCCACGGAGACCCTGCTCAAAGCTTTCCTTTCACCCCCGCCACGCTGGAACCAGCAGACCGGTTTCCTCCTCCTGGATCCTGATTCATCACCAACAAACACCATGTGGCTTTCATGGCTTCTGCTTCCGCTTTCTCAGCCACCTGCTGACTATCCGACCAATCAATGAGCTCATATTCACCAAAGTCGAGTGAATATAAAACATAACACTAACGCATGATAAACTTGATAAATTCGCAAAGAAGAAGATAGAAGCTGTGACATCAGCAAGTTAATGAGACAGCACCTTGCAGGTGTGCAGTGTTTCACTGTATACGGTGAAACAGAACAAAGTGATATTTGAATCTACTTCACAAACACACTGACATCTGAAGTTTTGTTATTCCTACTAACAATGCACCTAGTTTCATACTTACAGTTTCTCTGTGCTATTGTAGCGTCTTTATTTTACAGCGTAAATCACCTTCAGGCGACTGCTGCAGTGATTTGTTGCTGTACAAACAAAAGTGCATTTAACCTCTTTCAAACTGAACATCTGCTGTCACACATCGTCGCCTGTTTTATATTTGATTAACGTCTGTGAGGATGTTCTTTCAATTATCAAACTTCTCATAGAGGAGAAATGTATATTTTTCATAACAAAATTGAGATGAGAGCTTTTGCAGGGATGGACGATGAATGACATCACTTCCTCTTGGTGAGGTCACCTGAGGGTACAGTACTGTATTTGGTGAACTGATGTGAAGATGTGAGTTAGCATACATCTTAAAGTGTTTGAAGTAAAAACTGTAATTCCTTTAATATCTGATGTCCACATTTACCATAAAGACACAAGTTTGTGTTGTTTACTGAAAGTGATCCGAGCAGACTCGACTGTCTCAAAGCAAAGCAGGCGACATGTCACAGTTGCAGTTATTTTTAGTGCACTTTACAGCCATAAAGACACTCGAGTTCTTCCCTCCACTGACTGAAAACTCTGATTTAGATGTTTGTGAGGTTTGGTCTCCTCAGATTCCTTCGGTTTGACGAGTCGGTCTCCTTGTGAGGCCTCCCTGAAGCTCAGGGAATCTCCTCTCCAAACACTCGCTCCTCCCTCCCCTCTCCACTGACCGGGTCGCAGGTTAATGACTTTGTGTTTGTCATCCAACAGGCTCTCTGATAACAGGCCCGGCTCACCCTCCCTCCTCCCTCCTGCCATGTTTCCACGCTCAGAAGACGTGGTGTAGCAACAGGAAGTGAGGAATGTGACGTGGCGCCCGGGGCTTTGTGGGAGAGAACGGACTGAGAAGCACTAATATTTATTCATGATGGAGAGAAAGTCCGGGTTTGTTGGCACAAGCTACTTCATTTACATTCTCTTATAGACTGTTTGCCCCAGTGTGGGAGCTCTGTCTGTCTCCCAGCAGATGAACCTGTCCTGCTCACTCCTCCTTCCTGTCACGCTCTCATGTTGCCTCAACAGAAAACTCTTCAGAGTTCCTCACAGGAGCGGCTCCCTGCTTTCATGACGGGTTAGTCACATAGAAAAGACGTGAACACAAACATGAAATGACCGGAAAAGAAAACCCGTGAAGATACAGCTCACCCAGACACGAATTCAGCTATCTGAGGGATTCCCACACGGCTCAGACAGAGCTGGAAGGATGAGGTGTGGTGCAGAAAATAAGAGAGCAGAGCTTCTGCTGTGCAACGTAGGTTCAGCCTTCTGTGGCCCCCTCTGGGTGATGGAGCCCACATTAAAGATGGACTGGGCCGCAGTCAGGGGCGGAGCTCCTGGCAGTTTAATACCTGCTTGCTAAGATTGTCTTTAGATACGAATAAATAGTATCAGGATGTTTTAGAGCTGCCTGGAGACCAGTGTCTCCCCTGACTTCAGGAACGTCCCTGCAGGTGTTTTCCGGGTCATTTTCTTGAATGGGCTTAGAAGAACAATGAAAATCTCTAAAACTGCACATGTAGGCAGACTCTGTTCCCTCTGGTCTGGTGCTTTGACCAAACAGAAAGCCTGAAAAATGAAGCCATGCAGAAACCAGTTGGTGATGTGGCTGTGTCCATCTGTGGTGTTCAGGCTATGGTGAAACTGTCCTGTCGCTTCCTACAGACAGAATTCAGAAGCTCATCTGGAGCCTGAAGGCTTCATTACTGACCCAGAGCACCTTTCAGAGCTGACCAGCGTCTAAAGTGGGAATAAAAAACACACTTATTGTGTCTAATAAAAAAACAAGTGAGTGTTTATTCGGGCCGCCGTGTTAAATCTCCGTCACGTTTGCACGGCAGGCTGCAGGTCTGAGAGGGGCTTTAGATAAAGCGGGCGGAGAGGGGGATAAACGAGGTGATGTGCAGGCAGCAGGCAGCGATGTGAAGAGTTGATTTGAGCGCTGTCTCCGGTGACAGACTGCTGTCTCCTCGGCGGGGAGCTTTAAATGGTTTCTCTGTCAGGCAGAATGGAGGGGATAAACTGCACTCTCCAATCCCCAGACCCATTTAGGGAGCAGATGAAAAGGCAGGAGGACAGCCTCTACATGTTCCCCCACTTTTATTCAGCACCGGCCGGCTGATAAACAAAACAGCAAATATCCACTGCATTTTTTGACAGCCACTTTTCAGCTGCCACTCCACATAAAGATGCCGCCGCCACCGCCACTGTCAATCACAGGAGGCCCGGCGTGACGGCGGCTGCTTCGCGTCTCCTTGCGCTCCGATCACACCCTGACAGCCCGTTAATCTGAATCAGCAGCTGGAAATAATTATGGGAACAGTAGTCATTATTTAGAACATGATTAAAGGTTTCCGTGTCTATTGACTTGGGCCTCTGTGATTTATGCATTTGTTTAGTCAATAGTGTAGTTGAAATGATGTCATTAATTATGTATGGGGAGTCCAGGGGCCTCCTCCTCCTCCTCCTGTGCTGCTCACATCCTGACAGATGTAAGAACAGGAATCATCAGAGTTTGGGGAATTGCACAGTCCCACAATCCATCTCCAGCTCCATCTCTACACTCTTTATCTCCTTTTTATAGTCTCCCTCCTGCCTCCCACCCCTCCCCTCCCCCCTTCTTAGCTGCAGGTTTTCAGTCTGCTTCATTGTCAGCGTGAACAGAAACGTACCAAACATGCTGGTAAAGGTTTGTTAAGAAGGTAAAATGTCCATCAGATGGTCATAAATGCTGTGAAAGATAGATAAAATGAAACTAAAATCAGCTCCTCTGTGTTCGTATCCACACGTCCTTTAAGTGTTGTGCAGCGGTTATTTCAAGGATTTATCATGATTACTCTTTAAAGTGTAATGTCCATGTTAACACACAGAAAGAGGAAGTGGCGCCTCTGACTGTGCGGCTGCATTGCTCAGCGAGGGCCCGGGGGAAGGAGACTTAAACCCTCTGTGTGATGTCCATCACAGCGCTGATAGATTGGAAGTGTGACATTAAAATGGAAATTACTCAGGGGAGACCTGATAGGGGAACGGGGGGCGACCTTTGACCTCTGGCTAAGACCACAGAGTGAAATCCCTCAGAGAGCCGGACTGACAGGATGGATGGAGAGGCGCTGAAGAGTGACGGGTGTGATTTTAATGACACTTCTCTGCTTCATACCTGCCTGTAGTCTTAAATCAGGGCCCAGAGCACCGCTTGCTGCAGCCTGAGCCTTTTTTATTTGAAGGGTCCCATTAAGGCTCATAAATACTGCGCTTAGCCACGTTCCCCCAAACACCACCACCATTAAAGACGTGTTTATTTTGGTACATGGCGAAAAATGTATTAGAGACCGTAAAATTTAATTAGAGCCTGCGATGTGACTGTGGCTTACGTTTAAGGAACCTGGGATTCAGGCTTCATTCTTTTTATTGTTATCTGATAACCTGCTGATATTTGTTATTATAATTAAATTAATTTCCACAGTTTGTTTTACGTCATCAAACCTCCAAATTTTCTGTAAATTAATCACATTAATCTGACTATGAACTTTTCTTCTTTCCACTTCAGGACAACTTATGTCAACCAATCAGATGTCCCTCTTTTTCCTCGCTTGGCTCCACCCTTCGCTTATTCAGTAACCAACAGGTGGCACTGCAGTGTTTACATCTGTGCTTTTTAGGGCTCATCAGAAGTACTGAAACACAAAAAAAAAACACAAGAGGTCACATCAGGCAGCCACAGCCAGTTACAGTAGATCAAACTCTCATATTTGAAGGTGTGTCCCTGAGGAATATTCATATTATCCCTTGAAAACAAGTAAATTATCAAAATACTTTATACAATCATTTATATAAGAAACTAACTCAACATTTTTAACTTTAACATGTTTTTTATTTCCACGTGTGGTGTCTTCATCTGTGACAACGTCAGTAATAATTACTGAACCAATCGAAATAAAGCATGGGTTACATGAGGGATCCGCCGCCAACCATGCCGACCAACACGCTCAGCTCAGAGGTTCAATAACTGACGGGTGATGTTACAGTCACTACATCCATATTTGGAGATGTTTGTTGATATTGCTTGAAAATGATTAAGTTGATTAAACAATGATCAGAACTGTTTATAGTTATTGTTGTTATATTTGCTACAGTAGGTTGTGTTGTAGTTACAGGACAGTCGGGATCATCACATGTAATTTCCCTTTGTGATATCTTTATCATGACCTCAACAGTAATCACCACGATGTAAAGAAGTAAAGGTCACGTGAGCCCGTCTGTGCTCAGTGGAGACCTCCTGTCTTCCACGCCATCATTTCTGGCTGTCAGCGTCAGCACTACAGAAGGGGGAGGGAGACCTCGGCGTGTAATGTTGATATTTCACAAACAAAATGATGTTTTCACATTGTGAGAGATGGCTGGTTCCAGTCACTGCTCCCCCCTCATGCCTGACTGTGGATATTAATGCGCTCCAGTAACTGTTAATTTCACTTTGGAGAAGTGATTTATGGGTAGATGGCGAGCGGCGGCAGAATCTAATTGAGATCAGAATGGCTGTTTCTCACAGAGCTGCGCCTGCACCTTCCAGATGGGGAGCCATGATTAATGCATAATGAGCAAATAATCCATGAAATTAATAAAAAACTATTCTTCAGCTCTTCATGGAGAGGAGAATAAATACAAATAGGAATCAAAGTGTTTGTGTCATTTCTCTCTCCTCGGCACACTTGAAGGGAGAGCAGCACAATCAATGGAGAGGAGCAGCGTAATCAATCTGAGATCGGACTGTTTGTCTGTACGAAACAATAAGGAGAGAGGAGGAGGAGGTTTCTGCACCATTAAGGTCTTCATCCGACTGTCTGCAGCCCTCACAGCGTATGACAGGAAGGGGCAGGAATCTGAACAGGAAGCAGGTTTAAAAGGCTCTCGGATCAATAACGGGGGGACATCAGCTCAGCCTGGACTCTGCTGTCCCCCCGCCTGAGGAAACCTGCTGCTGATGACCGTTTTCCTCATTAACTGATGAATCACTCTGTCCATAAAACAGCAGAAAATCAAGGTTTGTGTAGAGTTCACCTGCATAAAACTGAGACTGAATAAAATAAAAATACACCTGCCGTACATTTACAGTAAACACAGAAAAGCCAACGACTATTAAATATTTAATATTTAGTATTGTCTGCGGCATGCAGGACCAGAGCCTCTGGACTAAGAACAATATCTGGACCTGGAATAGTTTGGGATTTTTTCACGATCACATCAAGATGATTTTTCACAGTTTTTCCTCATTTCAGTGTGTCATTGAAGTGTGTTTATAAAAATGTGACAGCAAATGTTCAGTTTTCACAGATGTTTTCCACAGATTCCTGGATTCAGATCATACACCGGCTAATTTTCATGCAAATCTGCCTGAACTTTTAAAGTATTCCAGCTAATGAACAGCCAAACACTCACATGGCTTCAAAGGTAGTAAACACAGACCCAGGGAAAATGGCTGACAGGGTGGAGCATCCTCCTGAAACACAGTCTTATTGATTACATGGTGTTTAATGTCTACAGACAACCCACAGTCACACACAACAAACTACATGACCAGCCTTTCTGTATAGTGTCAAAGATGACATTAGATTCTGTAAAACAGTAAAAATTCTTCTGTGCAGCATCCCTCTCTCTGGATGGGATCCCGGTTTATTCTTCTCAGTGATCCTTTCATTTCTATGTCCCAAGGACATCAGAGCGACTGTATCTACAATCTGTGGATAACCAAGCTGAACATCGTTCAGCTGACCTGGGTCCCAGTCCTCAGGCTCAGCATTGTAAGAGGGAGGCAGGAATACACCAACCTTGAATTTGTGTGTTTGTGTTGGACTCGAAGCAGATAAATGCCAAACTTCACTTTCCATTCTGAAGTCCCTAACAAGAAACCAGACTGGGCCCATGAAAAAGGCAAACCCCAAACTCCAACATTCAGGAGCTGCGGGAAATATTTTTTCATTTTGCCAAAAAAAAAAAAAAAAGACACACAAAAAAAGACATAGGTTAATTTTCTTTTAATCAACTTCCTCGTGCTTGTTTGTCTTCCAGTTGGAGGAATAAGTGAATTAAATGAACTGAATGATGAAAAGTGCCTTCATACATGCTCTACAAATAATTTGCAGCAAGAAGCAGAAAACACTCCACCTGAAACTGGCTCCATAATTAATTTTCTCATCTTCCAGCCAGTGAGGATTTATATCCCTGAACGGAGCTCTTGGTTTTGAACTCGGACATAAAAAAGATGTCAGCATGACTCTGAGATTTTAGTTTTTCCCTTTCCTGACGTTTATTGGACGACATGATTGAGCGGCAGAATAGAAACTGCTCCCTTTAAGCACGTGAAACTGCTCGGAACCCCTCGATCAGCAATAAATGGATAAACGTGATTTAGAGTCATCATTAGAATATCTCAGAGCTGGACGTTAGCCATCTAAGTGTGCTCGAGAAGACGGATACAGCGAGAAAAGGGAAGATGGTGAAAGAAGTGGCCCGTTTATCGATTGACAAAACTATTGAGCTTAAAACAGCAGCTGCTTCTCCGTCAGAAAGGATCCATAACACTAAATGCTGACACCTTTCTGCAGAATATCCTCCATTGATTTTTACATAAGAATCCATCTTTCTGCATTAGAACACAGCACGGTGCTCGTTCAGAACAAAGACCAATCAGGCGCATTTATCATTATCTGATTTATGGTCATCATCGAGCCGCGGCCTGTCAGACGTGGCTGTGGGGTTAAAGTGCCTCTCTGGTAATGAACTATGTCTTTAATCCTGAGCTGATGGAGGGGCGGGTATTACATCACTGTATTTATTTGCCCAGCAGGACTCCCGCTGGCTCATGTGACCTGCTCACGCTTCACATAAGCTGAAACTGGCTCAAAATCACGTGACAAGTGTAGCTCAGGCCAGTCGGCCTCAGCTTCAGCAGCTGTGTGGAAATACGGTTCATATGCCACTAAATTAAAACTGAATCAGCTTCTTTGGCACTCCTAATGCTGTTTCAGGGAAAGCAGTGGGAAATGCCCTGCAGTCTCGTAATCCTTGCTCTCATTCTCTGTCACTCCTTTCAGTTATCACAATATCACTACATATTGCAGAAACAGAACATTTATTTAGAGTTAAACATTAAAAGGCTGCAGATTCTTGTGCAGGTGTACTGTACTTTTCTAAAGTATCTGAATATGTGACATGGTGTCAGCATCATAAAAATACTAAAGATAACCTTCAGTTACACACAGAGAAAATGAAGTGTTGTAGTTTAATTAGAACCATGAAATAACTGCCACTGTATATATTAATAATAAACTTAAATGGTGGATTTTTATGTTAAAGAACATGAGTCCACATGTATAATGAGTCTCTAAAGGTCTGACCTGAAGCATTTTACATCCAAAACAGAGTTTGTCTGGATGCCGTAACCATCCGAGATCACTATGAGTGCTTCCTCACATGCCTTGGTGTTCCACAGGGCTCTATTATCGATCCTCTACTTTTTATCCATGTTCAAATTATATTTGTGGTCACACAGGTGGCTGTAGCTGCTAGCTGTCTGCTACCTTCACCTGAATTGGACCTCTGGACTCTGTTTGTGCTGTTGGAGCCTTATTAATGACAGCATCTGACCAATAATATGGCTGCTGTGAGGTTACTGTACTAAGAGACTGTACAGTTTTGATGCACAATGAAATTCTAGGATTTTGATTGGATGTTCCTGTTACACTTTCTGTCATCCAGGGCAGAAACTGAGAGCTGTTTAAATCTCTCAGAGTCCCCAGTGATCTCTGTCCTTATCCTTCCTCTGAAGCCTTGATTTAAAATGCTTCCTATTTATGCACAAAGACATGCTGCATGTAGTCCAGACCTTGAGTTCTTAATTCTCCTTAACTGTGCCTTCGATTTTTTTTTCAACTAGCACGTGATTTTAAATACATAAAGAATCGGTATCTATAAGTTACTCGTACCTGTACCAAACAGCACCTGTATCTTTTACAGATACAAAGATTCTGGCTCTGACTATCACAGGATTTATTAGGTTATTGTACAGCCAAACAGCACTACAGCAGTGAAACACTCTATGTCACTGTACACTCTGCTCCATCAGCTGTGACAGGTTTAATACATATCATGGTTCATATCATTCATCTATTATGCTGCACTGCTGAGGCTTCAGCTCCTCCACATCTGTCCTCTCATTTAAATGCAGGAAATATTTAAAATGTGAAATTCCACGGAATAAATCAGGTAGTAAACACACTTCAAACAGAATTGATGCCAGTTTTTCCAACTTTCAGCTGCTCTCTTTGACACGAGGTCACCACAGCAGGTGGAGTTTTTATTCTGGATGTTCTTCCTGAAGCAACCTTAAAGGGATTAGCGTCTCTTCCTGGGACTGACTCACCACTGCAGCATGAAGCAGAATGAAATCCAAACTGTCCTCAAACTAAAGCTCTTCACTCCTTCGTTGAGCTCCTAAAGCTTCATGAATCGATGTTTTCGTTCTTATGAATGTTTCTTATTTTCAAGTCACTCATAAAAGGGATTTTAATCTCACTGAGATGGCCTGAATAAGTTTAGTTTTTGGGTTTTGACTGATATAAAACAAGAGGAATCCATTTCCTTCACAGCATCTGTGGAAAAACAAATGAGCAGTCCATAAAAGTCATGGACAGGAGACAGAGTCAGGCCTCTTTATAGAAGGAATGATTGGTAAGAAGCTCATCAGCGATGTATAAATATGCTTATATTCTTCAATAAATGGATCTAGTCCACTCAGGGTCCTGCAGGCCCCCCTCTTGAAGCTGGATCTGCAATGAAATGAAGTCCCACGGGAGGGCGGCGATTTCAATTTACTCAAAGAGCGTCTGGGCGCTTCTCTCTCAATAAATACCTGCGGATTGGATTGGACACACTTAGAGTCATTGGCTGTAAATGAGAGACTCTGTGAGGTCACCAGACTTTATAGAGTCACTATAATCGGTGGGGAACACGTGAAGAGTGGCTCTCAGCTTCAGCATTTCCACCATACTTAATTATTCAGGCTGGACGACGGCTCAGGAATCACTGGAAGAAGAGTGAACATCAGCACGCCGGTGTGCACCGGAAACATCTCCTTACATCAGTGTCTTCATTTGTGAGCACAGAGGGCTTCGAACCATTGATCATTTCCTAAAGAGGCTTTCAAGTGGAATATTTTCCACTTCTGTGCAGTTTTTATGAGACTCACATGAACAAAAACAAAGAAACGATGTCACTGGACCCATGCGTCTAATACTGTACTGAAAAATGACTTTAGCCCTTTAAAACCTGAACCATGAAATAACTGCCACAAATCTTTAATTTTTGGATAATGGAGTGTTTGTTGAACCTTGAGGCAAAATATACAAAAATATATATAAAATTTTAATCTGCATATTGAGGTTTTAATTTGAACCACATTTGCTACATAAGCAATATGTTGGCAATTTAGTCATTAAAAATGTTTCACGCAATTTATATAATCTTTTGAGGGTAAAAAAGTCACGCTGATGATGTAGAAGTCTCACAAACTCACAAAAACACATGTATCAAATATGATACGCTTGGCTACGTATTAGAAACATGAACTCAACACTACGGTTTTAGCAGGTTTACAGTGCCTCCTCTTTCATGCTGGGTTTAAGATTCTTTTACTGACTTTTAAAGTTTTGTATGGTTTGACGTGCAGCTATTTAAAAAGCTGCTAGTCAAACCATGCGACCTCAAAATAGCAGAAGTCTTCATTTAAGCATAGAGGGGACTGGATTTTCGCTATTGCAGCTCCTGGCCAGGAATAACCTGCTGCTCCATATTTTTTAGTAAATGTAAAAAAAAATTAGCTCGTTTTTAGTCAACTTTACTGTATTTATTTTATTGATTTACTGTTTATCTTCTTTTGTTTTTTTAAACCAGCTTTGCTCTTATTAAAAATTGCCATAAAAATAAAATTAACAATGACATTATTTCCAGGTTTCAGAAGTTCTAGTTTATCAGTTTCACTGTTCCTGTCCATCAGGGAGCGACTCCTCTGAAGCCTGATTAGATAAATGTCTGTGAGAAAAGTCCTGTTCGGCTGATCTGAGCTCAATAAACTGCGTTTATGTCGCTGTTTTCAGGCCCAACTGAATAAAAGACGAAGTTTATTTTAGACTCCCTGTGAGTGTTCGATGACGTCTGATAAAAATATCGAAGTAGTAATGGTAAAAACCCATCCTGCAGTTCTGGCAGAAGCTAAACTACCTCTTGTGGTCATGGGGAGATAACCAGCTGATAACATAAATAAATAAAACGAGCAGGATTTTTTTCTGCTTCACTTTAATAAATCATAAAATGGTTTCACTCTTTGCTGTGTTTTGGGTCTGAGGTGTGTTTGGACTCGTGGGCTGACCCCGACACCCCGACACTGACTCCTATTGTCTCTTTGTTCTTTTGACCCCCTTTAGCTCCTCCCTCCGCCCTCTGACACCCCCCACAGGGGCCCCTTTGTAATCCCATAAAGTGGAAAAAATCCTCATTTGTAACAATTTGTCTCCCAGCAGGGTGTGGTGTTAAAGCGTGTCTTTAACCAGTAGTTACCCATCATGCACCACTCCTACCACTACAGCTGCAGCTCTTTGGGCTCCTGAAACACAAAGAGACGGGTGAAGGCCCCCACCCAACCCATCCACTGCTGTTACTTAAATCATTTCCCCTAGGGATTAATAAAGTATTCTGATTCTTACCTCTTTATAGAATTAAAATAGACATTTTATGAAGTTTACCTTTCGTACACGTTGAAATCTTTGCAGGAAACCACCTTACAGAGAATCTGTCTCTGCTCACCATTTCAGTGATGAAGGCTAAAAATATTATATTTTATATTCTGGACATTTGTACTCTTTGAAGGACACATCTAAAAATGTATTATATTATGTAATCACAATTAAGAAAAAGTAAATGTTATTGTTTATTGAGCTAACACCAAAGAAATAATACTACTACTATTAATAATAACAATAATAATAATTTTATTTATGAAGCATTTCTCCTGCTGTGACAGGGTGAGCTTGAAGGCAGCGAGACATAAAGATGATTTGAGCTTCAGATTGCTGCAGCACAGACGAGCCTGTCGGTGCTGCTCTGCTGCTCTGAACTCAGAGCAGAAAAAAAAGGTTAAAAGTCACAAAGAATAAAGACGGATATATCAAGTGCACGGGGCAGGACTGCATTTGGAGGATTAGAAATTGGATTAGGGCATCATCTTAAGGACAGATGAGGAATTTATAATTTAATGATAAACAAATTCTAATGATAATGGCCCAGATGGAGATTCTTAAAGGAAACCATCATAGAATTAAATACTTAAAGATCGATCCATTTTCCTTTCAGAGGAGCCGCCATCAAACGGGGTTATCCTCCACACACACGCACACACACAAACACACAGTAACAGGTCTGTGAAGCAGGGCTGCAGCTGAATTACAATCACATCTCTCTCCTGTTTAGAAATCCTGAGTTTCTTTTTAAAACCTGCGCTGAGCACGTCGGTATGACTGCACTCACAGGCTGTGGTTTCACTTTATTATCATACATATTTGATATTTTTAAACCAGGTGACCCAATTATGAATACATACACTAACTGTTTACATATTAGAGGGTGATTATCTGGACTTTTTGCCCCAAAGACTAACTACAGAAACAAAATGTGGATTGATTCGCTGACAAAAGTTGGTCCAACAAATTTACTGTTTCCTGTATTTATTTTAATGACATACATGATCAGACATTTTAATTAGTTTAAGTTTGGAAAAGCAGGTTTGAAGGTAGTAAATGCGTAAAATGTTAAAGCTCCTTTTAGATCCAAAAACATTCTACATCAGTGCCGTGACTTTTACAGACAGCCTCCCTGCTCACTCTGAGTTTTTTTGCTGTCTGTGGAAGGCTCTCAGTCCACTGTTTACCTCAGCTGTCAATGCTGAGTGAAAAGCAGCCACGTCTGTTTACTCTGGAGGAGGCAGTAAAAGTTTGTGAAAGGAGTCAGATATGAGTCAAAGACTCAGTGAAGCTCACTTCTCAGCCATACTGAGGAGAGCTGTTATAGGCTGAACTTTTCTGTTGGGAAGTATTACTGTTAGCTGCTGTTAGCCACTGTTAGCTGCTGTTAACGTTTTGCATAATGTGAATGAACCTTTATGGAAAATGTAAAGAAACACTGCAAAATATAGGGCAATGTTTGAGCTAAATATTTATATCTACATGTAAACAGGCATTCACATTAACATGGACAGAAGTTTATGTTTAATGAAAAGAGTGTAACTCGCTGTTCTGTGAGGAACCACCGACCGGACATGGACAGACTCTTCTCTGAGCTGCTGTTACCGGGCAGACTTATTGAGTGAGTTTCCACACATGTACGTGTTTCTGTCTCTGTGTTTATTGACCCTGAAGAGTATTTTTTAGTGTAAGCAAGCGGCTGAAGAGAGAAGAGAGTTGGGTGGCACAGTGATGCAGGGGTTAGAAATCTGTGACAGTAAGAAGGGTCTGGGGTTAAATCTGCTGAGTCTCCTCTGAAGAGGAGGCGAGGGGGAGATGTTTTCAGTCAAAGTTAGACGTCCAGGGACAGCGTTTGGTTTTATTCGACTCTCAGTGCTCTTTTAGAAACCAAAGATCAGTGAGTCTTTGAGTCAATTATCAGGAAACATTAGAAAAGAGCCAGAATTCAAACTCCTCAAACTGATCTGATGCGTAATACATTCAGCTGTGAGTGGAGAAACTTTATTCTGATTCAAAACCATTTCATCTTTTTAGCATTTTTCTATTGTATTTGCTACTTAAATTGTGGCTTTTCAGTGGTTCTAGTACTGAATAACAGAATTCTGGTACATGGACATCCCAAAAATAATGAGTCAAAACTGTGTGTGTGTGAGGAGGTTGTTTAGTTGCATATTTCCTAAATAAAGTCCGGCTTCACCTTAATGAAGCGGAGCAGGAAGTGCTCCCTCACACAGACAGAGGAGCACAGGGTCCTCCTGGCGCTGCTCCTAATCGCTCCATGGGAGGACTTGTCAGTAACGGCGCTTGGAACGTTTACCTCATCGTGTGTGAGCGGAATCGGGATGTTGGGAGGCCTTGTTGCAGTCAGCAGGTTGTGATCCGCATGCTTGTGAGAGCTGAGCTGCTGCTTTCTCCGACTCTGGAGGCGACGGGGTTAACCGAGGAGCTCGGGGTGACATAACTAAAGAGGCATTAACGCCCAGTTGTGACATCACTAAACAAACGCGGGGCCTTGGCGAGCATGGGAAAACAGCATTGTGGTGCTGCAGTGAATTGAAGTGAGAAAACAAGGAGCACAATCCAAGCCTTGTGCTGAGCGGCCCGTCCCGGCCTCCATCTGCACCGAGCTGACAACTTTCTGTCATGTTGACCGACTTTCCCAGGCGGGACCTGCGGCGTGAATGGGCTGATCTCATAAATCAGAGTGCCGGGGTCGTGTTGACTCTGCTCCTGTGTGCTCTCAGCCGGACGTCCAGCTTTCTGCAGCGTGAGGAAACCAGCACACCATCGATCAGCCCAAAGATCCTCCAGACGGTCCGAACCGGAGCCCGAGGAGAGAATCATAATAAGTGTTCATCAAAAACGATGACACAGCTCAAGCTGCTCGACTGTTTCATGGGGAAAGCACTTAAAAAAGAACCGTGACTCATTTATAATCTAACAGAGCAGACTTCAGTTTGGGAAAAACGTCCACAAGAACCAAATGAGGATTCATATGACTGTTCCTGCAGATTTACACGCAGGGGAAAGGAGCCTCGTGCTGTTTCTCCTCTGCAAATATTTGATTTGCAAAGTACTTTGTGACAATGAATATTGCAGTAACGAACGTGTGCTGCCTCCCCAGTGAGCCTCCCATCCTTAAAAATAACTAACTGTAAATGCGCTGCTTCACATACAGTCCAATCATGACCAACTGAGATCGGAGAGCAACAGTCCAGATGTTTCCAGAGGTTTTTGCTTTATTGAATTTAATTATTTCACTCACCGAATCATTTTATACGTTTGTTATTGTTATTGAGCAGGTGCCACGTTCAGTATTGGGAGAGTTACTCTGTATTAACTGCGTTTCTGTAAGGTGTTCCCATTAATCTGCTCCAGTGCTCGACGTTCATGTTAAACATGAGCAGAGTTTCTAATAATGAGCTCAGTGTGAACAGTAACCCCTGTGAGCCCAGACTCAGTGTGCTTAGTTTATCACAGTTTTTTCTACTCTTGGTTCTGTATGATGTCATAGGAGGGGATATCCCTTATATAGTTATCTCAGGCACAGAAGCCCCACCCCTTCTGTTTATAAGGGGAGATAGTCAGACAGAGGAGGGACTGAGGGGCTTTAAAGTGTGACTCCAGTGAGATCTACTGTAATGGTTTTGTCAGTCCCGTGCCTCAGTCTCCAGCTCTGTGAGAGCCCGCTGATGAGAGAGTGCTCAAAGCAGTTAAATGATTTGTAAGGCGTCTCATTCGTCGCTCTGTGAGGGCTGCAATGATTACGTTCATCCATTAAAAGTTGCTGCTTTGCTGCACAGAAGCCATGCCATTAATGCAGCAGGTTTGGAGGAAGCCATCGATGTCCTTGTGTATTGATGGAAGTGTCCACGACGCTGTGAGCTCGGCGTCAGCCCAGAGTCACTCTTCCAGGCCGAGGCGGGAGCGTGAACTCCAGCCAGCCTCGTCTGCCCGGCGCTAATATCCAAAATGCTTCTTATGACCTACTTATGAAGTCAGCCGCAGAGAGACTATTGATCCGAACGCCAAATCATCGGATGTGTCTGCGCTGAACTCCAGGGATGAGGAGCAGCTTAAGTGCATGGGGGTCTGAACCTTCTCTTACTTTCCTTATGCCCAGACGCTCCCCTGGATCAAAGATCAGAGGTCCTTAACCCGGCCAAGGTCACCCCACAGGGTTAATTCAATTTCTAGATAACGTAGCTTCTTCCCCAAAAACAGGAAATCCTTTTAAACTGAGGCTGATTTTGAGCGGCGGCGAGGGAGGAAGCTAATCAAATGAGCGTCTGATTTAACTGCCAAAGTATTTTCCTCTGCGTATTTAATCAATACTTAAGACTCATAATAGCCCCGGTCAGCGGCGGAGGGATTTCCATAATCGATGAGAAGAGGTTCTCAAGTTCAGCAGGTTATTGTGCTCTCCCTCCTTCCTCATTTTTCATAGAGTTATTTATTGTCAGGGTGTCTGTCAGAGCCGAGAAATAGTGCCGCAGCTTGCTGTCGTTTCCCGACCGAAGCTCAAGGTGAAGCCATTGTGGACCCACCGTGTGAGGACACCCAGACATCCAGATAAGCCGCTGGACTGTTAATGACAACTTTTAGTTGGTAATAATCACACATCTGAGGCTTTAGAGGTGCAGCATTCCCACCGTTGCTGTTTTGTTAAATTAAAGATAAATTAAACATTAAAACCAAATAATTTAACTCCCCGTGTGACTCTTATATGAAAAGATGAAACTAGCGTCCATCATGGGCCTAAAAAAACGTCAGTTCCTCTAATGCCCAGCAGGGGCTCCAGCAGTGAGTCATAGACTTCCATGTTAAGACTTACAGCAGAAACAAACATGTTTACACTATGATACACAAACTGCTCTGTTCTCTATGGATAATTCATCCCATCTTATGAAATTCATAACAGTCTTTTTGATACCTTCCTTAGTTTACATTGAATTGTGGTATACTTCAGTCTTAGTAAAGCATCAGTAGGGTTTTTACTGAGTAAAACACCTTGAGACGACTGTTGCTGTGATTTTGTGCTTTACAAGTAAAGTGAAATAGAAGTAAATAAAATTGACATAGTGTGAAAATACTAAAGTTTCACACAAAGAAAATGTGTTGTGGTGCAATCATCATCAGACTTACTGTATATAATATTAATATAATGAGTAAAATAATAGAGCAGTGAAAACAGTGGAATGGTTTGTATCAAGTAACATGGGTACAAACCAGAATCTTCACTTAAATTAAATCACCACAAAAGCCAAAGTGACTGGCCCAAACATGGTTTCTTCTTCTGACCATGTGCCAAATAAATTTCATTACAGTTTCTTTACATTTTAGTTGAAGAAAACCAGCAAATCTTCACACCTGAGATACTGGAAGAAGCAAAAGTTCATCAAAATCATTGAAGCTACCTCACAGACTTATAAATCACAGATCCTGCAGTCACAACTGGATTTAACTCTCAATTAAATCTTGATTCTTGGTCCGTTCTTGAAAGATGAACATAATAAGCCGCTGGACTGTTAATGACAGAAACTCAACAAAATTTGTTCTGGAGGCCTTGCTCACACAGGAGCGTCCCCACAAGCTCGACTTCTTCACTTTCTTTCCATACTTGACCTGTTTTGTGCTGAGCACAGCTCGCCATGTGCCCGCTTTGGATTTTATTTCATTTTGTTTGATTTTTACGAGAGCTTGTAAAAGACATTTTGATACCCCGAGCTGTTAAAGTGTAAAGAGCCTCCAGAAAAACAGGCCGTCACCGGCCTGCCAATAAAAAATGAAAACCCATTTAAGCCAATGGAGGTGCAGCAGCGTGCCGGCGGTCAGTCAATAAACCAAACAACGGGCTGGGTGGGTCGGATCCGCCTGAGCAAGCGTCCGAGGGAGAAGACAAGGTCACCGAAGGAACCGGACAAAAGCTTCGACACACAAATAACAACAAATCTAAATATCAATACGACCCTGCATACTCACAGTTACCTGCCCAGGTGACAGCTGTGACCTCAGAATCGACTCAAAGCAGCAGAGTCTCTGTAAATTCACACAAATGAAGAAGAAGAATCTCTGAGAGCTGAGACAGTCTGCTTACAGAAACATGATAATCATCAGTGCAGCTGCACAGCTCTCCATGTAGGACGTTAATGACACTGGAGAATACACCTTACCGACAGGTGACGTGTATAAAAGAAGCAGTCATGACAAGCAGTGTATACATGTGATCGAGAAATGCAGAAAGTGAAGTTTGAGAGTTTCGAAAAGCTCAGTTAAACATTTTCCTTCTAAGGACCGTCTCACTCTGTGAAGTTTTTGGGGACAGCTTGTTTCTCTATGGTCCTGTAGCAAGTACCTACAGGCCACGCCCACAAACATACACAACTTAAAACCATGTTCAAGCATAGCAGGTGTTTTGGTGGGAACAACAGTTAGCGCCATGAGTTTGAGATTGTTCGGTTGATTTTGGCTGAAAGTTGCTTTCTGAAAGACTGCTGCTGCTCCACTCTGTGTGCAAGAGGAGGCACTAACACGCACACCTCTCACCTCTAAGTTTAACCATCACAAACCCAAGTCTAAACCTAAGCCTAACACCAAGTCCTAACTGATATTTAATATCAGTTAGGACTTCCATTGAGAAAAAATGGTTTGTATCTGAATCATTAAAAGGAAGAAAAACTTTATGAAAACTTAAGAGAACACAAAACATTCTAATCTAAAACTGACTTCTAAGGTCATCGACTGAAAATTTGAGGGAATCTGTTATTCTTTACACCATGATTTTCAGCACTTTTAACACTTTAAACCAACTCATTATCAACAGAATACACCTTTAAGCTTTTCTGAACATGACTTCACTTCATCTTAGAGAAATACATCCAGCATGCGTCTGCTTATATTCTGTGTCAGATTTTTCTTCTTCCTGACAACAGAAGTTAGGAAGAAGTCATGAAGCTCATCACAATACATCAAACCAGTCACTGGAAGACAGCGACAGCGACACGGCCAACAGAGAAACAGATGATATCTCCAGCATCATGATTTTATTATGGAAAGGAAGAATTTGAAGATATTTGTTTGGAATTTCTAACCCTCACACACCCAGAGTTTAAAGCTTATTTAAATTTAGTTCGGTGTGGTTTCTATCCTGGTCAGGGAAGAATGGAGCCACTCTTAATCATTCTGAGGTATGTGAGAGTCAGCTGGACAGGACCCAACAGTTCATGTAGGGGACTTGGAGAAGGTCGGTCATGAGTTTATATGGACTTACTCTTAAGTTCTTTCTCCTCAACACTGAAAGGAAACAGTTGAGTGGTTCAGTTATGTGACCAGGATGCTTCCTGGGTGCCTCTGGCCTATGACGAAGATCCAGAACATGCTGGAAAGATTACTTTTGCAGCTCTAAACCAAAATCCAAGAATCAACAAAAAAGTTTTTTATTTCGTAACACACGTGTTTGTAGGGATGTGAAATCACTTTGAGGACAAATCAGAGACAGGAATGGCCCTTGAACGAAGCGAGAGCTGGATGCTTTTAGAGATGTGGACCCTGAAGATATGACGATGGTCGCGGTGCTTGAGTCTGCAAAGAAAAGATTCTCCTCTCCGACATCACTTCTTTATCTATGAAACGTAACGTGCCGCCGAGATGAGATAACGCTTCCTGTGACTTCATTTTTCTTCGCCACGCGTCATGTTAATGCGGTTCCCCTCAGACGCGCTCAGTGAAAACCTCGTTGATGGTCACATGTGTCAAACGCTCGCCACGGTGACTGAGAGCTCCTCTCTGTAATGGAGTGACGGACACCCCCACAAACACATTTGGGTAATTTGATGGGCGCTCCTGTTTATCATGTGATGCTTTCAGTGCAGGAGGAGGACGCACATTGTGTGCACAGTTCACTCGCTGCATTTGTCAAAACAGAGATGTGCGTGGAGGCTAATGGTCCCAGAGAAATTAATGAGTCCATAAAACAGAAAAATCCGGCGTCCACACAAGCATGGCGGATCCTCTGACTTTGATAAACCGTTAAATGACAGACAGTCATCGGAGCCTGAATCACCTCTTCTTCGCTGCAAGGTGAGTCTGCAGCGACACGCCTCTGTTGTGAGAATTTAACCCGCCAAATTAAAGCATGGAGCTCTTCACAATAAAACAAACCAACAGATAGCATGACCATCCACGCATCTCACGTATTCATGACCTTCAAAGAACTTTATGTAAAAGTTGCACCATGTCAAATGAGTTCAACACTTCTGTCCTGCAGGGTTACCCCAGGCCTGTAGTGGTCCCTTCCATGCCAATGAATATTTAATAAATGTATCCTGTAGGAGCTGGATGTGATTATGGTTTATTGATCTTTGGTAAATATATTGCAGCTGTGGTTCTGCAGGTCAGTCTTTGAACAAGTGAATGTGGCTTATATAAAGTGACAGTCTAGTTTTAATTTTCAAAGTTTTTCCTTTAATTTTTCTACTTTTCTGACAGCGTTGTGGTTTAGTGTTGAGCGTGTGCGGCTTCATGTTAAAATAAATAACTGTAAACAATAAAAGCAGCGCTGTAGCTAACGGACTAACAGCAAGTGTGAATCTGTGTGAATGTCAGGTAGAAAAAGTGCTTGTATGGGTGAATGAGGCATGTTGTACAAAGCACTGTGAGTGCTTAAGTAGAAAAGGGCTATATAAGAATCAGCTTTAGCTTTAGTGCTAGTGGAATGCGCCGGAAAAACACATCGCCACTTTTTTTTGATGCAGTGAGGAAACGGACCAATCACATTTAAGATAACGTGGTTAACATTCAGACGTCACAAAAGTGTTTCCAAAGCTATTTAAACTGTGCTCATGTATTCACGGCATTAACTCGTGCACATATTTGGGCGTTTCCCCCCCAGAGTTTGTCCACTCTGCTCTGAATCAAGTGAGTTTTGAGCTTTTTTTTTTTCTTTTCACGCAGAAAAAAAAAATCAGCCTGCTGATTGGTCAGATGTGTCTGAGAGAAAAAAACAGGAAGAAGGTTCAGTATTACTGCCCACATCTGTTTGCAGTAAAGAGAAAACTCAGCTCATTTCTGGAGGTGTGAAATTAAAAGAAGGACAGCGCCGGGTTTTTAAGTCACATGAAGATGACCTTTATTTGACCTGACAGAAAGTAACAACGTGGAGACGACTGCTGGGATCTTTCTGTTTCTGTATCCTTGTTTGTCCTCTAACTCGGTCATCAGGTTTAAGGCTCTTAAAATGACTTGGTTAGTTTTAGATGCTGAACTGATCACTAAGTTAGTTGGAGTCTGCTACACCTTATCCCGTACTCACCTGCGGCTTTGAGAAAAAAAATCTCCCTTCCTCTGAGACATCATTAAAGCGTGACTCAGACGGCATGTTTCTGCTGCACAAATAGTGTGTCTGCATTAACGGGCCCACAGCTCGTCACACGTATGTTTATCACCGCATGAATCCATCTCCATTGTTTTAATTTCATTAAAGGCCCGATGCACTTTATTACCTTTTTAGTGTCTGCAGTATTTATGAGTGAGAAACACTCTGTGATGGCACTAATGCCAGCTGAGGAGCGGCTGGAGGTGGCGGTGGGGGGTTATACCAGGGGGCCCCCTCCCAAATGAATGTATAATCAGGCTTTGATTCCCAGGCCTGCGTCAGGCAGCTTGGGCACCATCTATTACCGCGGTGCCATTTCCTAAGTGTTTGCTCCCCAGCCCGACCCTGCCACTTTATCTGTTGGTTTTATTTTCAGAGTGCATGCTGTCCATATGTTACCCTAATAGTTGCAATAATTCTTGTGCAACAGGGCTCGTGTTTTATTAGTCCTGAGCAGGAAGAGAGCGGCGAGAATGCATTTTAATAAAAAGCCCTGTAGCAGCACACTAATGGGCTGACACAGGGGTATTTGCATAGAGATGAATTACGGCGGGCCGCCTTGACGTGACTTTTAAAATATGATTGAGGAGGTTATTATTGCTGCACTATGATACGTGTTAACAGGTTATTTTAGCGTGGCTAGTGCTAATAAAATTCCCAACAAAAGACTCGGGTGATGAGGGCAGGCTTTTTCATTGCTAGAGTCTACTGAAGGTGCTCATTTTGTCATTACTTAGCCCAGTCAACCCCCCCGGTCCCACAGAGGGGAAATAACAGGCGGCGTTTCATCGCCGTCCATCCTTCAGGAAGGCCATGACCGACCACAGCCTCATAATTAATCACAATAGTTTGTCTCCATTTTATTCAGAAACAGTGAAAGGTTCAGTCTGCTTCAGGTCAGTATCAGATCCTCCACAGCCGCTCTCCCCCCCATAAGATGAGGTTTCTCTGATTGGACGAATGAATGTAAATGTAAACAGTGAAGGTCACAGACGAGACTGGTGAAGGCTTAACAGCCAACACACCTGATCAGAGTGCAACAAACTCTGTCATATTTAAAATATTCACCGCTTATTAACTGTTTATATTCTCAGTTAAGATGAAAACTATCATTAAGTTGATTTTATTCTGTAGTTGGAATCTTGATTATCTAACATGATTACTGATTAGCCAAAACAACATGCATTCAACCTAAAAAGTAACAGCATCTTTATGAGGGAAAAATTTAAATATCATTCAAATAAATAAATAAAAACTATAATCTTGAGGTGAGTCTAGGCGCAGAGTAGTGCCTGTTTGTGTCTGATTCAAACACCACTTCCTGCTGACAAGGCTCCACTGCAGGATGAGGGTTCAGGGTCAGGGTTAGGCCTAACCCAAAGAAGGCTGAGGACTGTGAATCACAGAAGATCTGCACAGGTGACTGCCTGCTATCACTTCCATTGCTAGATTCTTGGCTCTCCAGGGGCTTTCCTTCACCTCATAGATCATGTTGAATTCAGGCTTTGTTTTTGGTCATCTTGGCAGGAAGTAAAATAAACTATGACTGACACTGGATTTGGGGGGAGCAGTAACAATGCAGTTCTGTAAAGGAAATTAAATACAAGCTTCACAGTAAAAATGAGTGCAAAAAGAACATAAATATTTTATGACATATCTTCACAATCTTTAGAAGCCAAAATCATAATCACTGAGCCCTTACCCATGCCTATTGTATTTATTTTCAAAGTTTTCTGCACTGATAAATAAGAACCAGCAGACAGAAACTGAAAGCTCAGAAACCTGAAAAGGTCAGCAGGCTAACAGATCAGGCTAACAGAGGGAAGCAAACATAATGAAGTAAAATCAGAAAATATTTACCTGTGAAATGTGGCAAGGTAGGAGTATGAGAAGAAAAAAACCCACTGAAATAACAAGAATAATAAAAAAAGTGAGTATAAAACTATGTATCATCTGTAAATAGAAGCATTCACACAGTCTGAGACGAGGTCTGCTACTTTTCAGCTGAGGTAATCCAGACTGTACGCATTGGCCCTGGAAATGTTTGATTTCTGATCAAAGCCCAAAACATAATTTTTATTTAATAGCATAAAAGACCTATAACAAAACATAATTTGCAAATTTGACACTAATTTTATTTTAATATTGTTATACGTTTAAATGTCATATTCAGCTGTGAGAGCAGCGTAGTTCCACTCTATCAGCAGGTAACACAAAAGCAGTTATGAGGTGAAGAAGATGGATACAATTCCCTGGATTATAACACCACATGGCTGGCAGAAATACATTAATGTGATGGGATGGAAAAACACATGTTTTAATCTTTAAATATTTTTAAATATTTATTTAAATCTTTATTTTAAAATCTGATGGCTTCTTTTGCATTAAGAGAGAAACTTTCATATTACAACAAATAATTTGACTTTCACAGTAAAAGCAGTGTAAAAACTGTCATTTTAGAAAACATTTTATGTCATTGAAAACAATAACAGTTGAATTCTGTCTCCATGATAACCTTCTTTAGTTTTGAACTCATTTCCAGTTTGTTTGCAGGTGAGGACACCTGTTCATGCAGAGGAGCTTCTACAGGAGCTGAAGCTCCAATAAAGAGGTTATCAGTGAGCGAGGTCAGCGGCCCGGGCTGATAACAGATCATCTCCTCCATCACAGGTGCTCCTGCTGGAGGAGCACCTGCTTTAACACCTCCTCCTCCTCCTCTTCACACAGGATTGGTTAATGATTTCAGAGGCTGTCATTAAGCTGCTGTAGCACACACACCAGTTAGCAGTGAGAGTATTTCCTCTCTGACAGCTCTCAGAGAGCAGAGGAACGCTGCAGGAATCACAGCTGCACAATGTTTCCACTCAACCATGAATGTGCTTAAAGGGGGACTGCTCAGAGCGCCACCATCGCCACCACAGCTCATAATGAAGGATCCCAGGGCGCTCCTTATCACACGGCTCCAGGCAGCATTCAGGGAGATAAGGCTGCCATGTGTGGGAGCTGCGGCCCCCGGGACACATGTCCTTGTGTGTAATCTCTTGTAGTACACAGTCAACTGAGAGCCCGTCAATGGGCTCTTTATAAAGGTCGGCATACGCATTAGTCACGCATACAGACACGGAAAGATCAGGTGGAAGTCAACAGGTGAGTTGCAGCAGGTTTGAGTTGGTTTCTGCTCGCTGTTTCTTGTTTTACAGAGAAAATATGATCAGTGTCGCCTTCTGTCACCGAACATCTGTTTTTGTTTGAGTAGCTAAATAAGGAATTTTAAAAAAAAAGAAGAAGAAAAAACTGGTACAAAAATTATTCTTTGAAGCAGGGAGGGGATGAAAATCCAGACGTGCAGGAGAAACCCTGAAGCAAATGTTCCACAGTCCTGGAGATCCAAAGCTGGAAACACGAGGAACAACATGAACAGTCTGTTCTAAGTGTTTCTCTGGCCTTCAACTCAACGTGAGAACAAACTGGAGGTCATGTGATGCACACACAGCAGTATGGCAGGTGATTGGCTGTAAGAGTCACATGGTAATTTAATTCTGACGGAAAACGTTTCTGTTTTTTATGAAGTTCTAACAGGCGTGACTCTAAAGGCTATAACCAGCATCTGGTTGGAAAGTTTATCACAGCCAGGCGTTGCAGAATCCGGCATAATCTTCAGATTTTCAACTTTCTGCCTGTCCTTAAACTAACCACATGCTGCATGTTTCCTTCATGAGAACACAAACTCTCAGCACAGTGATTTTGACCCCACTCTGACATTTGCCCTTTAACCCGCATCACTTTGATGTCATTCAAACACTTTTATGTCACACTGCAATTTCAAAATTCCAATATTGCGGTATTTTAAAAACACTGGACACATAAGAAATTAATAAATAAAACAAATCAGCCCATTGGCACTGGAGCCAATTATTCCATTTATTATTTTACTAATAAGGGGCTTCTTTCTATTGTTATATGTTGTATTACAGATATGTTAAAGGTGTTTAAGTTAAACCTGATGCAACTATCAGCGATTACTGTGGGTAAAAAAACAGAATGGGGCATTGTGGCGTTCCACAGGGCGCTATCATAGATCCTCTACTTTTCATTTACTTTTAAATTATATTCTTGTTTTTCAAAGCACAAAATATTTCCTCCTTCATGAAGCTCAGCTTTTAAAATTGTTTTAAGGCTTAAAGTTTGCATAATTAGAGGTGTGGCCTCTGATTGACAGGGGACTCTAGCTGCTAACTGTTTACTAGCTTCATTTGGAGCCTTTTGGAGAATTTTTAATTACATCATGTGGCCAATAATATGGCTGCTGTGAGGTTACTGTACTAACAGACTGTCCAAGAAGATGGAGCTCCAGGGTTGCTGAGTGAAATCAAGGATTTTAATTGGATATTGTTCCACAGCTGGAGTCCACAGACACCTTCAAACATCACTGTTATCTCACCGCTGCTAATGAGTCAGAACAATCAGTGAGGTGAGAATATCTCAGAAATGTCCTCCAAGCTTTTATTAGGGGACCTCAGGGTAATCTTTTACTGTCTCAGAGTAGGAAAAGGTTCGTGTTTGCATGGATTCCACTAGATTCAAAGATTAATTTCAGAAGGAAGGCTGTGTTTTCATAAATACAGACAGAAATTAGATTAAATATTTATTTTCCTGTTCGGTTTTGAGGCAGATTTGTCCAACTGAGTTTCATGTGCATAATTTAATGAGAAATGCACGAACCAAAGAGCCGTCTCACGTCAGTTTGAAACGCTCAACCTTTACTGTTTGAAGCAGACGACTGCTGGCCTTGATTGTTATTCAATAAAACTAAATACACCCCAATGCTAAAGCAAAGCACGCTTAGAGGCGGCTTCACGGTCCTGAACTTCAGGGCTGTGCCCTACGTAACAAAACCCACAAAAAAAGCAAACCTGACCCGCCTGTTGTTTATGAGGGGCCACCAACCAGAAGAAAGCTGAAAGAGCTTGTTTGAGGGCCTGTAGAGAGGCTCAGTTAGAGGTAAAGAAGGATTATTTTGAGCTGTGAATCATGCAAAGCTGCTCTGGAAGGCTCTAAGAAAAAACAAAGATGGAGCAGAAATATGAACAAAGATTTGATTTTGTTCATATTTAATGCATCAATAAATCACTGCATTTATCATCTCTGTTAGATTAGCACACTGAAGCCGGATGCTTCACCTGATCGCATGCACAGGCCACATGTCTGCCCATTGACTGCTGATTAATCGGCTCATTGTTGCAGCTCTCATGTGCCTGTTCGGGGTCCTGCCCCTCGTGTTGGGAACCTCAGCAATGCTCATCATCTCCTCTGTAGCACACGTCAGAGCCTCCAATGATGGTCTTCCTCATTAACCAACCAATCAGCAGCCCTCAGACCTTGCCCTGCAGACACTGCTGTGCAGAAACGTCTGATATGTTTAATTCTCCAGGTTTTAAATATCATCAGCTGGATTTATTCATCTGTTAAATCTTCTCTAGCCAGCCAAAACATAAATTAAAACAGTGAAACCTGGACCATAAATCCAGACAATTATCAAAGAAAAGTGAAAAATTTAAAAATCTGGAACTCAAACTAAAAATGTTTTTGCTTAAACTCTATTTTCATGAACTCAAAGATTAAATTTCTTGGATGTGATACGCTCCAAAAAGTTTATTTCTGTGCCTCCATTTTTTCTGTGGCTTTATTTTGATTAAATTACATAGTAATTACTTTTAAAATAAAATTTACTTTTAAATGTTTATTTTTAAATTTTAATTACATTTGATTTTAATTTAACTTTAAAATACATCTTAATTTTAATTGCTTAAAAAAATTATGTTAATTGTTTTAAATTGCTGATGTAGCAGCTGCTGGAAGTGAGTGCCTTGTTTCTCTTCGTTCCTGTTAGATTAAGTTTAAAGTGCAGTAACATGTGAGAGTGTAGATTTTAGATCTGCCTGTAAAAGTCATGTTTCAGAAGCTGATGTTGATGCAGCCAGCAGAGATCTGAAACAGCCAATAAAAAAGGAGGAAATCCTTCACATCCTGCAGGAAACCATGTAAGGAGTTAATGAATGAAACGATCACAGATCAGAGAAAAATCCAGAGCGGCTCAGTTACATGTTACAGCAGTAATCTGACTATGTACACAGACAAGCTGTCTTTGAATACAGAACAAGTTTCAGCACAGAGGAGTTTTTTGTTTACATTTATTTCATGATTCCTGATGAGTCTCTTCCATCTCTGTCCAGATGCAAAAACAAACAAATTTTATTTTATTTGTTATCAGTTTTAATATAAAATTTCTGGAATTTTTTGAGGAAAGGTTGGCTTGCAGCAAGCTTCGGGAGGAAAGCTCGATGATGAAGGATGAAGATGAGGAACTGTGTTCGGGAAATCCAAACATCTGCTGAGGAAAATACGTTTGAGCCTCCGGCAGCTTCTTCATCCATGGAAATGTCTCGAAGCCTCGTCCTCTATGACGCCAACCAGAAAAACCATTAAAACCATTAAAAGTGTCTCTGGCTGTGATGATGGAGGATGAAGGAGGAGGATGAGCCCCTGACAGCAGCTGGGGTCGATGTGAAGGTGTTAGAAGGCCGGCAGCTTCCCCGTCCATCAGATTGCTGACTGATTTCTCCTCATGTGTCGTGTTTGTACAACAAAAAGTTAAAAGATGATCTTCTAACAGGGGGAAAAAACTGCATGAAACATAAAATCATTCATCACTAAACAGCTGCAAACTAATCAATAAATCAATCGATTGGTTGGTTCTTCCAGCTTTATTACAAATACTCAATAATTTTTTTACATTTCAATCTTTTATTTTCTCTTCTGTTTCGTCTCATTTGGTCCATTAAAAATTAAACATTTTTCTTCCTGTTGAGAAGCTCCACAGAGGTGCCAAACACGAGGGGCTGGACCCCTGTGGGGCCTCAGATGCTCAGGGAAGGCCTGAAGTGCCACAGGTCCGAGTCAGGGCCGAATGAAGCTCCTCTGGGGTCTGAAATGTGACTCTGGGCCCCTCTGAGCCTCGCAGTAGCCCGAGCAGAACCCCACAAATGGAAGGATGAGAGCCGTTCAGCTGACAGGAAATCAATCCGCAGCAGATTTAATAAATAAAAGATGAAGATGTTTTTTGGTTTAAAAATAAAAAGCAGATGAAGACTAAATATTTTCTGCTCTGTCAGTTTCATAAAATACACGGAAAAAAGAACATTTGGAATTGTTCATTAAAAATAATAATTAATAACTTTTCTCTGCTGGAAAATTATAGATTAAAAATGTAGTCCTTTTTTCTGTTATTCATCAGTTTCATTTTTGTAATTATTCATATCAGTTATTAAAGTAATGCTTGGTGCTGTGAAGGGTTCATGTAACCAAGCATTACTTTAATAATACTATCAAATAATAAAATCAGAAGCTCCACATAAGTGAGCTGATGTTCAGAGAACATCTGGATCCTTCAGCCAGGATGAGCCCAGCTGTGAGGAGGAGTCCGCGGGAGGAGCCCGGGATGAAGTCCTCACCGGCCTCTAGCTCGTTTTAAAGGGAGAGAGGAAGTGGAGCTCTGAGAGATGCTTATGGCCACCGATTCATCAAAACAAAGAAAAACGAGACAAACATCACTTCGGGACTTCTTCTTCGTTTGTCTGGCTTATTCATTTATACTCAGCTGAGCACAAACAGCTGGAGCTGCACGAGGTCACGGCTTGAGCTGGACTCTAAATTTATAGGCTACCTCAGAAAAATGTTTAAACCATTTCCATCAACGAGTCAATTAATGGATTAATTCACCTCATTAATTACTGAAAGTCACACATTTTAAAACGATCCTTTAAAACGATTAAAAAAAATGTAAATAGAATAAAAGTGCATAAAAAGTCATCTGTATGTTCAGCCGGCCAGGAGCACCGAAACAACAGTGCCGTGGACACAATGACAGCATAATAATAATAATAATAATAATAATAATAATAATAATAATAATAATAATAATAATACATCAAATTATTATTATTAAAGATTTCAGCTTCAAGACCGCTACGATGGGTTCAGACATTTAAAATTTATAAACACGGAAGTTCAGATCTCGCTCTCTTTGGCTTACACAAATTATAATTTTAACAATAAATGAATGCTGCTCTGTGATAAGATGACGGGGATTAAAAAAAACGGTTCTTATGCTTTATTATTTTTGCCTCATTTTTGCCGCAGTTTTTCGTGTCTCGTCAGTTTTTCTCTGTTTCTGTTTGACACAGGAATTTATTATTCATCATAATTCGTCTGGATCAGCTGATCTCTGAGTCTGTCCTCAGATCTGCTGTGTGTTTCACGTTTAACATTTAATTCAAAAATAAAAATTCAGAAGCACAAAAAAGGAAAAATGACATTTGTTTCTTTACCTTGAGGAGAGAAAAATAAAAATAATTATAAATTACAAAATAAATAATAAGTTTTATAAATTTAGTCACGTGATAAAGAGTCATTAAAACGATTAAATTAATGTTTAGCATTAAAAATGAAAAACCAACTGAATATGGGGAAAAGAAATCAGCGATCAAATCTCAGGAAGAATCCTCCGAGCTACAGCTCGGACTTTATTTTTAACTACTTTTAAATATTATTTTCATATTTTCAGCGGCAGTTTAAAACGGAGTTCCTGTTGACTGAAATGTATCCCCATGTTCTGCGTTTTACGTGTAAAAATGTGCGAAAATATAATTTAGACTGAGAAGAAGAGAGCACAGAGCTGCGCATTAAAACATGCCGGAGACGAAAAAAACAAAACAAAACTGAAAAACAGGATTTAAAGTCATTAACGTTCATATCCGCTCTTTAATTATTATCCTAAATGTATAAAATATTTCCAGAAAAACAAAAAACTCGACCCTGCGTTAGAATCACAGAATTAAAATTCATCAGCTGAGCGCTGATCAGGAAACAGAACTCGGATTTAATTGAGCGGTGGCGAGGGTGGTGTTACCGCTGAGGGTGGTGTTACCCGGGAGCGCGGACTGGTCGGGACTGAAGCCGGGACAGAGCAGCGTGCAGCCGGGTGTGACTGCGCACAAACACCGACAGCCGAAGGAGAGAAAAAGCCCCCCAAAACTACAAAATCGTCCATGTTTTCTGCGTGATTTCAGCCGGGTTTAAAAAGGAAATCCAGAATCCGCCTCAGATGAAGCCGAGCATCAGCGACACAAAGCAAACACCTGCAGTTCTTTTTTTATTCAATAAAAGTGCATTACATGAGCCTGCGGGGTACACAACTGCGCAGACGCAACTCACAACCCAGAACATATAAATAAAATGTGCGCGAGCAGAAAAAAAACAATAATAAAAAAATTTAAATGTTTGCGCCGTTTGTGTCTGTACACGTGCTGCGTTCATGGTCTCCTCCTGAGAGGCCTTCAAGGAGCCGCAGCGGGGTGGTGTTGGTGGTGGGAAAGGGGTGGGGGTTAAACCCAAATGAAAAGTAGAAAAACATTAAATTTAAATATTCACATTTCTGTCCACTCACTCATATTTACAGTCCGCTCCGGCCCGCAGGTAAAAACCAGTCTGTCGTTCAGGTAAGCTCACGTGACTTCAGCTGAGTTCGGACTTCCGGTCCGGTTAGGAGCTGTCCGTGTCGGGCGCGTGCAGCAGCAGCGCGGAGCTCGCGGGTTTGTGTTTCTTGAGCAGCTGTGTGATTTTCTCGTCGTCGGAGTTCGGGTCCAGCGGCTTGTTGTACTCGTCGTCCTCGTCTTCGTTGTCCGAAGTGCCCTTGAGCCGCTCCGTCTCAGAGTCCTGCTTCTTCTTGGCGGAGGCCATCTCTGCCGCGTGCTTCTTCCGCCACTTCGTCCTCCGGTTCTGGAACCACACCTGCGGCGGCGGCACACACAGAAGCCCACTCACATTTCTGATGATTTAGCTTTTATTATTTAAAGCTAAGACAGGAAACAGTCCCAGTTTTCACATTTAAATTCCTACAGAAACCAATACAGGCGACTAAACGGCAGCTTATTAAATATGAGAAACTTTATTTATAAAGGCAGATTTAAACTGTGACAGGTTAAGTCATCATTCTTTCTATAATTAATTTTCCTCTTTTGAACTCAGATTTAATTAAAAACACGTATTCTGACCCGATGCATGTAAAAGGTTAAAATTGTGAGCTAAAGCTCAAAAATAATAATTTACCTAAACCTAAAAATAAGATATAAGTTACAAGATAAATAACTTAAAACAACGTACACATGATTGTAAAAAAATGTTTTTGCTTCAAATTAATTAAATAATTTTATTGTGAGACAGGAAAATTAAAACCTGAATTTTAGCTGAAAAACGTGGATTCAAGTGCGAAAGGAAAAACCCCTGATATAAAGATTGATGAATTATCTGCGATTTACCCACAAACACAGTGAAAGTTCCGTTTGTGGAAGCAGACGGGTAAGCAGCAGCACATATTGAAATAGGGGTGTCGGTTACCTTGACCTGGCTCTCGGTCATGCCCAGGGAGTAGGCCAGCCGGGCTCTCTCGGGGCCCGCCAGATATTTCGTTTGTTCGAAAGTTTTTTCCAGGGCGAAGATCTGCTGCCCGGAGAACGTGGGCCGCGTGTGCTTCCGTTTGCCGTCTTTGTCCAATAAGACAGAGCTCTGATCTGAAACAAGAGGCCGACACAGACATTCAGTACACACAGCCCATAGCCTGCTTCTATTCTGCTCTATTATTTTATTGTACGTCATGTTTCTGGGATCTAACACTTGTTTTCCACTCACGGGGCGAGCACGCGAACCTAGCGTCCCTCCAGTGGGGGCTCTGCATCACCCCCGGCCAGAAGATGGGCGTCCTGCCTGGCAGGTCCGCCAGGGGCTTCGGGTACCGGGCCACGGCCACGGCGGCCGCGGAGGGGCTGAAGTAGAGCCCGGGGGGAGGCGGCGGGCTGAGGCTGCTGAACCTGGGCAGACCCGTCAGGATCCCCGCGGAGGAGGAGGCGGAGGCCCCGGCGGAGGTGGCGCAGGGCCGGTTCAGGATGTCGTTAATTCCGTGCGGGGTGGCAGAGGAGCACTGTTGCGGGGAGCCGAGCCCGGAGGACGGGCCGGTGGAGCTCTTGATGCCCGGGGAGGCTGCGGCCATGCCGCCCGGGTTCGGGGAGGTGGTAGCCGGTGAGGTAGAGGAGGCGGGGCCACCGGAGGAGAGCGGGTAGGCCGGGTACAGCGGGGTCTTCATCTCGGTCATGCTATGCAGAGCAGCCAAGGGGGGCGTGCTGAGGAGGAAGGCGCTCTGACGGGACCCGTCCATCGGACCCGCCGCTAACATCCCCCCGGGGGGCGGGCCGGGCTCTGCGGGCAGGGGCGCGCACTAACGCCGCTCTGAGCCCATCCCGGGCCGCTCTGCGCTCTAATCCCACCACGGTCCTCTATGCAGACAGCCTGAGTCCAGCTCCGAGTCCCGGATAGGCACCAGGCGCACGCGCTGCTTCCGCCCGCGAGTTGCGTGAGATAATAACAGCTGATCATCCGCGCGAGACTATCAGCCCCAAGTTAGAGAGGAGGGAGAACAGGGGGGCGGGGGGCTGGGGACGGGCAGGGGTGGTCTCTCCGGATTGGTTAACCTGGGGGTGACGTAGACATTCCCGGTTCAGGAGGGCCTCGTGATTGGCTGAGCAGAAATGAGATGAGTGATGGGAAATAAAAAAAATGTGAAGAAAGAGAAAAACGAGAATTTAAAGGTCAGAGACAAAAGTATGATTTAAATAATCAGAGGAGCAAAACCAGGTCGGTTATTAAAACAAAATAAAATGAGGTAAAAAGAAATGAAATAAAGTAAAATAAAATAAAGTCAAATAGTGGAAATTAAAATGCATGAAAAAAAATTTAAACACACTCTGCTTTTATGATTGAAATAATAAACATGATTTCAGTCACGCTTTACTGTTTAATAAAATATACTAAAATTTGTATTAATAAATGAAAATATTTTTTAATCATTTTAAATCTAAACAGACAAACACTAGCCAGCAGGGGGCGCTGCAATAGCAACGCTTATATTTCGGAGGAATCACCAAGAACATTAAATTCATTTTATAATAATTATCCACATGACTCTGATTTCATGGAAAGGAAAGTGCTGCTTGATGGTTTGATGCCACTTTGTAGAATAGAATAGAAGAACAGAAGAATCCTTTAATTGTCCCACAAGGGGAAATTTGGTTACAACAGCAACAAAAAAAAGAAGAAGAAAAGAAATGCAAACAAACAAACAAACAAACAAACAAACAAACAAACAAACAAACAAACAAACAAACAAACAAACAACAGTGTTTCCAGAACTGTTTTTTGGTTGATTCAAATTAATGCGTTAAACTTAATTCATACATTTTTAGGTTAATTATTGTATAATCTTTGAGTTTATTTATAATAACATTTACTAAATTAAATCTGTACAAACTGCTTAACTTAAAATTAATTAGAGCGCTCTTACTTTGATATAAAATATTAAATGTGTCTGACTTCTCCTGAATTCTTAAAACAAACAGTTTAATATAACGCTTCATTGTTGTGCTGACACTGCTTTTTTGCAAGAAGTAAAGCTGACCTTTGTTTATTTATTATGTATTAGCTTTAGTTTGTCTGTAATTGAATAAGTTGCTGTTACTTTCAGTTAACGTAAGAATGGTGAGTTAAAGATGATCGGTCACACAGCTTTACATTTAGAAATAAAAGTTTAGCAAATTTTATTAAAGATAAAGTCAGTAAATGTTTAAGGGTCAAGATTTCTTTTAAAATTCAGAGGGCTCAGATTGTGTTGCGTTCATGTGCCCTGTACACCGCACGGATAAATGACCGCTGGTTTTATAAACAGTTTAACATCCAGCAGGTCACTGCGGACCAAATCCAATTTTGTGGGGCAAATCTTAGTAGCTGGGAGAGTTTATCCATAACAACACACACAGACCAGAAGATTAATCAAACTAAAGGTTTAAAGGAAAGGCTGGATTTTATTTAATTTCTATTTTTAAAAACTTCTTATAAACGTAAATGGAAGCTAAAGTGTATTTTTATAACTGCAAAATGAAGTTAATTCGTTTTTTCCAGAGGAACATTTGAACATTATCATTTTAAACAATAAAGATTATTAACAGCGCACACACAGAAAAAACAAAAACAACAACAACTGTAAAATACAGTGTAAACAGTTTTAAAATGAACATTTTTT
>NW_024582790.1:354143-356243 GCF_018398535.1 Haplochromis burtoni
TTTCTTTTTTTTTACAGTGTAATTCATGCATGAAATGAACGAACAAATAAATTCTGAGAGTGGCAGCTTCGACCGTCGGGCTGTGGATCAGACCCAAGAGGAACGTGTTTGTGTTTCAGCTCTAAACTAAAAAAAATCTGAGATAAAAACCCTGCAGGTCAAACATGAGCTCAGCCTCTGTAAACATCTGGACGGTTAGTCACAAAGATCTGAGTCATTTCCTGTCTTAAGTTCTCAGCTTTAATTTAATCTCTTCAAACTTTCTCATGACCGCTCAAAATTTCCTTGTGACCCTTTACGGGACTCGAGCCCTGGGTTTGGAACTCATTTCAGGCTTTTATTTTGAAGGAAATATTGGAAATTTGAAAAGCTGCAGCATAAAAAAGTTCAGCAGGTCCTTCTGGGGGATCATGAAAAGACGTTTTTTTAACACTCATTTACTGCTGATTTTCTATTTATTCGCTTCATCATCCACAAACAATTAATAATCAATGATAATGATGTTCACCTCTAATATAATTACTGAGGTGAAAATATGATCATTTATAATATATTATTAATATATTATCTTTCTCCTTTTTTTTTTTGGAATACCTGTTGTTGTCGTTGAAACAAAATAAACCCCTCCCTATGGCAGATGTGGGGCAGATTTTCCTATTTGTTCCTCTAACATGTAAATGTGACATAGCCAGAAACAGATGAGTCACAGAAAACAGTAACAGGAAGTGATGTCACACCCAGCCCTAGATTTGACCTCTCAGGCTACACTGCAGCCTGCAACTAAGGAAAAATTAGGCTTCATTAGTTTTTAATTAATAAATTAATTAAATCTAGCAGGTCTTCTGTGATAAATAAGAATAAAAAACTAATAAAGTAAAAAAAATCTGTTTTATTGCTTCCATTTTCCTAAACTTCAAACCTCTGCTCCTGTATAGAACCGGATGGAGTGATGACATCACAGCTGATCATTAACACAAAACATGGAAAATATGAAGCACTGCTTGATTCAGGTTACTTTAGTTTAGATGTAATAGATTACTTTGAGTCCTTTTAAGTTCACCCAGTGTTACCACAGTACAAAGACATAATACTGCTGCTAATAACAGTAATTAAATAATGTTTTGAAAATCCTTTAAATCAACAAACGATTTTGTTTTTAAATCTTTGAATGTTTGAGAAAATGTGTTATTGATTACAATAAACTACTAATAATTAATAATAATATTTCAGGCTTGATGCATTTATGCAAATAAAAAATTTAACTTGACAGACCTCAGATTGACTCTGTTTATAAGTTTATTGATTTTGTATTTTTGATAAGAGAATTGTTGGAGAGAAATAATAAAGTAATCTGGAGCAGCTGGACAGATTAAATTATGGTGTTGTGTTATGATGATGATCAGGAAGATGCTTCAACCTGCTGAAAGAGACTGAAACACAAAATCAGCAGTGTGCAGGCGCCCCCCTCTGGTCAGACTGTGTCAGCACACGGGGTTCATTTTATACACGTGCCTTGTAATCAGCTTAATGAGACTACCTGTATGAAAATCCTACAGTGTTGAAGACATATGTGTAAATCCTGGAAACATGAAGTCAGCCGAGTTCACGACCAGCAGCTGCAGTTTAGTGTTTATGAGTTTATGAACGTATCACAGAAACACTGATAGAGACTGGAGGGAGCCTTCTCTTTGACTTCACTGAGCTCAGCTTTACACTCGCACAAAGATTTAATCCCGCAGTGAAACTAAATAAACACCTTTGAAGAGTTGTTTGCATTATTTTATAATAAATCACAGTGATCAGCTGTGTCACTGTTTCTCAGACTGTGGGACCTACAAGATTTCAATTCAGTTTTATTTATATATCATCAAATCACAGCAACATAACTAAGGAAGGATTCAGGGTCACGTGGTCCAGCCTATAACTATATGCTCTACCAAACAGAACATTTGAAGCCTAATCTTAAAAGTAGAGATAGTGTCTGTCTCCTGAATCCAGCCTGGAAGCTGGTTCCATAGTAGAGGGGCCTGAAAACTGAAGGCTCTCCCTCCCATTCTACTTTTAAATACTCTAGGAACAACAAGTAGGCCTGCAGTGTGA
>NW_024582790.1:356544-357612 GCF_018398535.1 Haplochromis burtoni
TGCCTTTTTCAGCTAAGAAACATCTCCAAACTGCGAACTTTGCTGTCTAAATCTGAGTTAGAAATGGTTATTCATACTTTTAATTCATCTCGCTTAGATTATTGTAACAGCCTTTTTCTTTGTTTGAGCAAAAGGAATCTTGACCGTCTCCAGTTAGTCCAGAGTGCTGCTGCAAGGCTTTTAACTAAGACATGAAAAAGAGAGCACATTACACCAGTGTTACGTTCATTACACTGGCTTCCAGTACATTTTAGAATTCATTTTAAAATCTTGGTACTGACTTTTAAAGCTTTGAATTGTGATGCCCCTGCTTACATTTCTGATCTGTTAGAACCCCATGCTCCCTCTCGCAGCCTGAGATCTTCTAATCAAAGGCTGTTGGTAGTCCCACAAACTCTTTTTAAGACTAGAGGTGATAGATCTTTTAGAGCGGTGGCCCCCAGGTTGTGGAATGCTCTCCCTCCATCATTACGTTGCCTTGATTGTATTTATTCTTTTAAAAAGCAGCTTAAGACTCTTTTATTTAGATTGGCTTTTAATTAGATTTGTGCTGTGTGTTTTATTATTAATGTATTTTATGTATTTCTTTTTTATATTACTGTGAAGCACTTTGTGTTTTTTATCCTGTGAAAAGTGCTATATAAATAAATTGATTTGATTTGATTTCAGCCTAGAAGTAATAAATGCATGAACTAGTTTTTCAGCGTCACTCTGAGACAGGATATTTCTAATTTTAAAGATGTTGCGCAAATGGAAGAAAGAAGTCCAACATATTTGTTAAATATGTGCATTGTTTTTATTATTTTTTATTTTTATTATTACACCCCCTTAAACTTTTCCACATGTCCTGGTCAAAAATCACTCCAAGGTTCCTCACAGTGTTGGAGGCCAAAGCAATGTCATCCAGAGTAAGAATATGTATAGCAGTGAAAATGTATGCTATGGCTAAGGGATAGTATACAGCGATATTGCCTAAGGGAAGCATGTATAATGTAAACAGAACTGGTTCTAGTACTGAACCCTGTGGAACTCCATAATTAACCTCAGTGTGTGAAGAACATTCTCTAT
>NW_024582790.1:357680-393656 GCF_018398535.1 Haplochromis burtoni
TCACATTACAGCCACAAACATGAATCAATTTTATTGGAATTCCACGTGAAAGACCAACACAAAGTGGTGTACACGTGAGAAGTGGAATGAAAATCATACATGATTCCAAACATTTTTTACAAATAAATAACTGCAAAGTGGGGTGTGCGTAATTATTCAGCCCCCTTTGGTCTGAGTGCAGTCAGTTGCCCATAGACATTGCCTGATGAGTGCTAATGACTAAATAGAGTGCACCTGTGTGTAATCTAATGTCAGTACAAATACAGCTGCTCTGTGACGGCCTCAGAGGTTGTCTAAGAGAATATTGGGAGCAACAACACCATGAAGTCCAAAGAACACACCAGACAGGTCAGGGATAAAGTTATTGAGAAATTTAAAGCAGGCTTAGGCTACAAAAAGATTTCCCAAGCCTTGAACATCCCACGGAGCACTGTTCAAGCAATTTCAGAAATGAAGGAGTATGGCACAACTGTAAACCTACCAAGACAAGGCCGTCCTGTCATGGTCATGGGCCATGTTGGCCCAGTATTCTTAGTTTTCGTGTGTTTTGTATTTTGTTCCTTATTTATGCCTTGGTTCCTAGGTTGTTCTGTTAAGATGTTCCTTATTTGATTACCCCCTGTGTGCCCCTCTATGTATCTGTGAGCCCTCGTTTCCCCTCCTTGTGTTTTATTCCATGTTTTCCCCAGCCCATTATGTCTGTGCTCTCCCCGTGCTCTCTCTCCTCCTATCTGAACCTCTGTGTACTTCATGTTTTACAGTCTCTCGTCAGTATGCGTCATGTTGTGTTCACTCCTGCCCTGTCTCATTATGATTATCTGTGTCAGCTGTGTTTCCCGTGTGCTCCCACTTCCCTCGTTAACTCTCTGTGTATTTATGTCTGCGTCTCCCTCAGTTCAGTGTCGTGTTCTCCCTCATGACTGTGTGCCCTTCCGTGTGTTTCCTCATGAGTCAGTTCCTTAGTACTTCCCAGTTTCATATTATTTTGTATCGTTATCTTTTGTCAGCAATAAAGCTGTATTTTGAGTTCAGTCCTGTTTTCCCGTGAGTTTGCGTTTGGGTATGGCACAACTGTAAACCTACCAAGACAAGGCCGTCCACCTAAACTCACAGGCCGAACAAGGAGAGCGCTGATCAGAAATGCAGCCAAGAGGCCCATGGTGACTCTGGACGAGCTGCAGAGATCTACAGCTCAGGTGGGGGAATCTGTCCATAGGACAACTATTAGTCGTGCACTGCACAAAGTTGGCCTTTATGGAAGAGTGGCAAGAAGAAAGCCATTGTTAACAGAAAACCATAAGAAGTCCCGTTTGCAGTTTGCCACAAGCCATGTGGGGGACACAGCAAACATGTGGAAGAAGGTGCTCTGGTCAGATGAGACCAAAATGGAACTTTTTGGCCAAAATGCAAAACGCTATGTGTGGCAGAAAACTAACACTGCACATCACTCTGAACACACCATCCCCACTGTCAAATATGGTGGTGGCAGCATCATGCTCTGGGGGTGCTTCTCTTCAGCAGGGACAGGGAGGCTGGTCAGAGTTGATGGGAAGATGGATGGAGCCAAATACAGGGCAATCTTGGAAGAAAACCTCTTGGAGTCTGCAAAAGACTTGAGACTGGGGCGGAGGTTCACCTTCCAGCAGGACAACGACCCTAAACATAAAGCCAGGGCAACAATGGAATGGTTTAAAACAAAACATATCCATGTGTTAGAATGGCCCAGTCAAAGTCCAGATCTAAATCCAATCGAGAATCTGTGGCAAGATCTGAAAACTGCTGTTCACAAACGCTGTCCATCTAATCTGACTGAGCTGGAGCTGTTTTGCAAAGAAGAATGGGCAAAGATTTCAGTCTCTAGATGTGCAAAGCTGGTAGAGACAGACCCTAAAAGACTGGCAGCTGTAATTGCAAGGTGGAAAAGTTCAAGGGGAATACTTTTGCAAGCCACTGTAGATATGATACAAACCACTGCAGTGCAGTACCTGTAATACCTACAGCATGTTCTAATCGCTCTAATAGGATATTATGGTCGACAGTATCAAATGCTGCACTGAGGTCTAGCAGGACAAGCACAGAGATGAGTCCACTGTCAGAGGCCATAAGAAGATCATTTGTAACCTTCACTAAAGCTGTTTCTATCTGTGATGAGCTCTAAAACCTGACTGAAACTCTTCAAATAAATCATTCCTCTGCAGTTGATCTGTTAGCTGTTTAACAACTACTCTTTCAAGGCCTGTGGTACACAGCCAATTATAAGAGATGTGTTGATCATATTAAAGATCCATCCATCTATCCATTTTATTCCACTTATCCGGGGCCGGGTCGCGGGGGCAGCAGCCCAAGCAGAAAAGCCCAGACCTCCCTCTCCCCAGCCACTTCCTCCAGCTTGTCCGGGGGAACACCGAAGCGTTCACAGGCCAGCCGAGAGATAAAATCTTTCCAGCATATCCTGGGTCTGCCCCAGGTCCTCCCGGTGGGAAATGCCCGGAACACCCCACCCAGGAGGCATCGTTGTCAGATGCCTGAACCACCTCAACTGGCTTCTTTCGATGTGGTGGAGGAGCAGCGGTTCTACTCTGAGCCCCTCTCGAATGGCTGAACCTCTCACCCTATCTCTGAGGGAGAGGCCAGCCACCCTTTGGAGGAAGCCCATTTCCAACACTTGTATCCGCAATCTCATTCTTTCGGTCACTACCCACAGCTCGTGACCATAAGTGAGGGTAGGGACGTAGATCGACTGGTAAATTGAGAGCTTTGCTTTTACACTCAGCTCTCTCTGCACCACAACAGACCGGTGCAGCGTGCGCATCACTGCAGCTGCAGCACCAATCCGTCTGTCGATCTCCCGCTCCCTTCTCCCATCCCTCGTGAACAAGACCCTGAGATACTTAAACTCCTCAACTTGGGGCAGAAACTTGTCCTGACCTGGAGTGGGCACTCCACCCATTTCCGGCTGAGGACATTGGTCTCAGATTTGGAGGTGCTGATTCTCATTCCCACCGCTTCACAGTCAGCTGCGAACCATTCCAAGGTGAGCTAGAGGCCAGAAAGATGGAGGCTTCAATTAAAGATTGAAGCATTAATTAATGGCAGGACTTCTTTTAGCACTGTTGTAGGAATGGGGTGTAAAATCAGTGTTTGTTTATCTATCGGTAGCTATGCTAACGTCACTTCAGAATGAGTATAAAAAGGAAAGTATTTAAAACAGAACATTTTCAAAAACAGCAGAAGAAATACTCCGAGCATTGCTGTGTCCCACTTTGTTCGGCTTCAGCCAAATTTAACGGCATACTAAGTTTTCATGGTGTTCCGACCCATTCTGACTTGAGAAGACAATGGCTGGTAAACATACATCATTTCACAATTACCTCTCACACCAGGGTCTGCAGCAGACATTTCGCCAGTGATCAACTCATAGAGCCAACAACCCTCGATGGTCGAAGGCGGCTTATTAAAGGTGCTGTACCAACACTTTTTGAGTGGAATGGCTATAAAGTTGAACCACCGCGGCGTAGTGTTTGGGAAAGAACAGAGCGACGCCTTGAACTAGTTCCTCCTGACGATCAAGAAGAGCACAGTCTTACAAGAGATCATGACTACTGCTCAGTCCCTGAGCCGTCTGCATTGGACATATCTGCATCAGCTGCAGAAGACCTGTCCGAAGACGTGGAGACTCTGAGGAAGGAAATACAGGAGTTACGTGTCCAGCGAGAATTTGGGTTACAGCGTTTTGCTGGCTCCAACAGTGACATCCGATTCTATACCAGGTACACCTAAGTTCTATTCAAGCTAACTGTTTAAAATATACCAAGGTCACCATCAGTTAAATTTCAAAAGTGTTTCCAGTCTTAATGAAACACAATAGAAATTTACTTTTTCTCTGCTGATTGTATGTTTCATGTAGATGCTTTAGTATTTAAACGATATCCTAATGCTACAGGTAAAATACAACACCAAATACTCTTAACCAGACTATTTTATACAGCATACCATTAGCATATTTGTCACAGTTTATATTATTTTTATGTCAGTGTGTAATGTTAATTAATCATTGACACGATGTATGTCTCTCTCGTGAATAGATTTCCAAGCTATGATCATTTGATGGCATTTTGGTTTTTGATTGAGCCTTGCATCTATAAAATGATCCGGGTTTCAAGAGCCAAGTCAGCTGCCAATCGGAACGAAGAAGTGTTGACACCTGCACGCACATCAACGGTAGGTTATGGGTTTGTTGGTAGTTAGAACTAGAGGTGTAATGTTATTGTATTTATGTACAATAACATTACATTATGTACAATAGCATACATAAAGGACTCAGCATCCTTTACATACATACACCTGTGTACTACAGCACCTCATTGTTTACCCCATGGTACAGTATGGTATGCATAACCATTACAAAACATTTAGCCAAGAAAAGCATCATTTACTACAGGGAGTGCAGAATTATTAGGCAAATGAGTATTTTGTCCACATCATCCTCTTCATGCATGTTGTCTTACTCCAAGCTGTATAGGCTCGAAAGCCTACTACCAATTAAGCATATTAGGTGATGTGCATCTCTGTAATGAGAAGGGGTGTGGTCTAATGACATCAACACCCTATATCAGGTGTGCATAATTATTAGGCAACGTCCTTTCCTTTGGCAAAATGGGTCAAAAGAAGGACTTGACAGGCTCAGAAAAGTCAAAAATAGTGAGATATCTTGCAGAGGGATGCAGCAGTCTCAAAATTGCAAAGCTTCTGAAGCGTGATCATCGAACAATCAAGCGTTTCATTCAAAATAGTCAACAGGGTCGCAAGAAGCGTGTGGAAAAACCAAGGCGCCAAATAACTGCCCATGAACTGAGAAAAGTCAAGCGTGCAGCTGCCAAGATGCCACTTGCCACCAGTTTGGCCATATTTCAGAGCTGCAACATCACTGGAGTGCCCAAAAGCACAAGGTGTGCAATACTCAGAGACATGGCCAAGGTAAGAAAGGCTGAAAGACGACCACCACTGAACAAGACACACAAGCTGAAACGTCAAGACTGGGCCAAGAAATATCTCAAGACTGGTTTTTCTAAGGTTTTATGGACTGATGAAATGAGAGTGAGTCTTGATGGGCCAGATGGATGGGCCCGTGGCTGGATTGGTAAAGGGCAGAGAGCTCCAGTCCGACTCAGACGCCAGCAAGGTGGAGGTGGAGTACTGGTTTGGGCTGGTATCATCAAAGATGAGCTTGTGGGGCCTTTTCGGGTTGAGGATGGAGTCAAGCTCAACTCCCAGTCCTACTGCCAGTTTCTGGAAGACACCTTCTTCAAGCAGTGGTACAGGAAGAAGTCTGCATCCTTCAAGAAAAACATGATTTTCATGCAGGACAATGCTCCATCACACGCGTCCAAGTACTCCACAGCGTGGCTGGCAAGAAAGGGTATAAAAGAAGAAAAACTAATGACATGGCCTCCTTGTTCACCTGATCTGAACCCCATTGAGAACCTGTGGTCCATCATCAAATGTGAGATTTACAAGGAGGGAAAACAGTACACCTCTCTGAACAGTGTCTGGGAGGCTGTGGTTGCTGCTGCACGCAATGTTGATGGTGAACAGATCAAAACACTGACAGAATCCATGGATGGCAGGCTTTTGAGTGTCCTTGCAAAGAAAGGTGGCTATATTGGTCGCTGATTTGTTTTTGTTTTGTTTTTGAATGTCAGAAATGTATATTTGTGAATGTGGAGATGTTATATTGGTGTCACTGGTAAAAATAAATAATTGAAATGGGTATATATTTGTTTTTTGTTAAGTTGCCTAATAATTATGCACAGTAATAGTCACCTGCACACACAGATATCCCCTTAAAATAGCTAAAACTAAAAACAAACTAAAAACTACTTCCAAAAACATTCAGCTTTGATATTAATGAGTTTTTTGGGTTCATTGAGAACATGGTTGTTGTTCAATAATAAAATTATTCCTCAAAAATACAACTTGCCTAATAATTCTGCACTCCCTATAGTTCATAGCTTAAGGAGTAACATTTTCCCTTTTGTTTTCACCTTCCAGAGGCAGCTGCTACAGCCAATTGACGAGTTTTTCTTTTCCTGGTTTTCCTGTCAGTTGGTTTGAAGGAGAGGGACCTGGCACACCGATTTAGCATACACCAGTCCACAGTGAGCCGCATTATTGCAACATGGAGAAATTTTCTTGCCACTGCACTGGGGTCTCAATGCATCTGGCTTACATGTGCAGACGTGCAAGCTTACCTCTCTGAGGAATTCAAAGATTTCTCAGACACCCAGATGATCCTTGACTGTACAGAGCTGAGGTGTCAGACACCATCCTCACCACTTCTCCAAAGTGAAATGTACTCTTCGTACAAATCCCACTGTATGATGAAAGCCCTGGTTGGCATAGCTCCACATGGTCCAGTGACATTCATCTCTAATCTGTATGCTGGTTCGGTTAGTGACAAGGAACTATTCAAACAATCAGGCATTGCTGAGAAGTTGACTGAAGACATGGCAGTGATGGTAGATAAGGGCTTCCTAATCACCAATTGTTGTAAATGCAAAGTGTACTGCCCACCTTTTCTATCTAAGCAGAAGCAGATGCCAGCATACCAGGTTAAGGAGACGCAGGCCATAGCCAGACTCAGGGTGCATGTGGAGCGAGTCATTAGGAGGATCAAACAGAACAAACTTTTTGATAGCATCATTACCATGTCACATGTTTACAATATCAACCAACTGTTTGCAGTGGCATGTATGCTGTCAAATTACCAGAACACAGCATTAGTTAAAAAAATGGGTTAAGTGAGACAAGATGGATTTTTCCCAAGACACCAGTGCCAGTGCCAGTAACTTATGGAAAATGACCTGCAGCTGAGGCCACTACAGTTGCACTTCTTCCTTGACAATACTTGATTACAGAACTGGTACTTGAGTGCTGATAGTTGAGTTCCAGTTATTGTTAATTCTAACTCATTGCAAATGTTGAATGTTAATAATACTGTTTAATTATACTACTATATTACTATTCAGAGTCAACAAAATTGTTTATCAAAATTATAGTTAAATCACTAAATCGTCGGAGAATCACATTTGCTCAACACCTGCCACAGGTGGATGAACCCGAATGCTGCTTCAATACCTCAACTCTTCTTTATGCTCATTGTTATTGTTATAAACAGCTGCACTCACAGTTCAGACCCTCACTGTGGCATTAATATTTATGTTTATTGTAAACTTTTATTCTGCATCTGCTGCTGGAATATCATTTTCAGCTCTGTGAAGTACCTGTCCAGTAAAACAAAAGAAAACTTGATTTTAATTGTTCAGAGTTGTAAACAGGTCACAGTAGGCTTAAGGGCTTTTATTTTGAAAGGCACAGAGAGGAATAACCCATCAGCTGGGCTGCTAAAGCAGCAGCTGAGGTTTATTTTGAAGGAGGAACATTGCTTTCAGGTATGCTTGGTGAAAGAAACGAGTCCGAGTCTTCTCTCATAACAAGTTTCAGGTTTATTAGAATTTTACTCGCGTGCCATCAGCTTCTGCTTCTTCAGCTTCTTCTGTGAAACCTGCAGAGAGAAGAGAGAGGCAGAGTTATGACATCATCGATCAGAGAGTTTGCACCGCTGCCTTGGCCAACAGTCGCTCAGTTTTAACAGGGTTGTTTTCATGGAGAATCCAAAGGTGTCCTAAGGAGTCATCACTGCGACAGATGATGAAGAGGAGGAAGGTGACGGGTTCAGATGTGCAGCCAGAGGAGCAGGATTCACTGTGTTTGCTGTGGCATTCATGGGACCTTCAGTAAAAGGGAAATCACAGCTCTCCAGGTCCCTAGAGACTAAGCCAACTTTAATTCTCCTAACCTCGCTCCGTGCTGCATGTTTGAAGCCCCACCCCTCGCTCTTCCCTCTCCACGTTCTCACCTTTTTCTTCTGGGCGACCTCCTCCTCGGGCTTGGGGACGATCTGCTCCTTTTCTGTCAGGATCATCTCAATGTGGCACGGCGAGCTCATGTAGGGGTTGATGCGGCCGTGGGCGCGGTACGTACGCCTCCTCATCTTTGGCGCCTTGTTGACCTGGATGTGCTCAATGACCAGAGAGTCCACGTCCAGACCCTGAAAGCACAAACACGGGTCAAGACCACCAGGAGAAAATAAGACTCCATCGATCCTTTCAGAGCTCAAATCATCAGATATTAATCATTTATTAATCAAAGGCTCTGATTGGTTCACCTATTGCTTCCAAACATTTGGAGATGAAGACTAAACGTCACCCGAGAAACCAACTGCAGATCAATAGATGCTCAGACATCAATAATCAAACTGAGGCCTGAAGCATGCGATCATTAAAGTGGTGTTGTCCTCTCGTTCCAGCTGTCTGTGATTCTCAGATTGCTCAGACTGTAATTGTTCTTTTCATGGTTAATACAAAGGTGTCCTAAATGGTCATCACTGCAATCTGCTGCTCACCGATCAGCTCAACAACAACCAGCTCCACAGAGCTGAAACCGAGCTCAGGGTCATCTCAATGTCTCCGCCTGCCCTCATGTGGAAGCTCGCCTCCCTAAAGCCTGCCTGTGATCGCCACCTGTAGGCTGATGTCACGATGCAGATAATCATTTTAAACTTAAAGAACGCTCTTGTGTCATAACTTCATGAAATCAAAGCCAGTGTCCTCAGGGACCTGCTTTCTGTTGGACCAACAAAATCCAGATATGCTCAATAGATTTAGATCAAATGTGCATACTCTGTCACGTTTAAGAAGTTGAAACGCACGACGAGTATCATTGAGAGAAAAATATTAGTGTTCAGTTTGAGAACCAAGCTCATGCTACAGCTCATGCCATACAGACGAGCTACGACTCATCACAGACATAAGACAGCTAACTCATTTGCAGAACAGTCCAACATTTGGACTTTAGTCTTAAAATAAACAAGTATTTTTCATTAATGCGACGCTGACATGCACACTACTTAAGAGATGCCACATTTAGAAAACTAACAACAATTCGATCACACAAACTACTTTGCACATCACTAGCACAGTTTCAGGTGTTTAAAGCTGCAGACAGACGGGTGTGACCTTCCGACTAAATTGGTATCGATCCTTTCAATATAAAAGTGTGTTCCAGGGAGTCCATCTCTCCGTCTGCTTGCTACACCCGTTGGCCCCTCACCTCCTCATGACCTCACCTTCAGCTCAGCGTTGCTCTCGGCATTCTTGAGCATGTGCAGGAGGAACTCGGCACTCTTCTTGGGCCAGCGTCCCTGGGTCCAGCCGTGCTGTTTGGCCTGAAAACAGAAAACATCAAAGGTGCTTTTAGACCATGCCTCCAAGCTCAGAGGCGGGGTAACTCTGGCCGCCTTCGCTGCTGCTCAGGTTACTAGATTTAGTTTCATCTTTAATCCAAAGGTGTCCTAAGAAGGTCATCACTGCAGCTGTCAGAGTGATGCCACGCTCGCTGGGACCTCACCTGAGCACAGCGGCCAACGCCGCCGTTGTAGCGGCGGAAGGGGACGCACTGGTGCTTGACGATGACGTCCCTCAGGTACTTGTTGGCTTTGCGAATGTGCATTCCTTTGATGGCCTGGGCCGTCTCACGGGTGTTCTGAAAGTGAGGACACAGACGGGTCAGAGACCGGATCAACAAAGTGGCACCTTTATGTCGTAACCTTCATGACCTCAGCATGACGTCCAGATGTCGGGTCAGTTCTGAGGGCCTCGGCCATCACATTAGATTTAATGAAAGTTGAACGTGTTTATAGATTTTAGGGGAGGCAAACAAACCATCAGAGAATCTCTGCGATCTGATCGATTCGACAGAAAACAAAGTCTCTTTAATCCACAGCCAAACAAACCTAGGAGCACTGCAGCCATCTTTAAAACTAGAGCTCCTCCCACTGACATAAACATTAGACCAGCAGCTCATTCAATCACAGCAGATTGTCTATTCAACATTTCTAAACACACAAAAGTTACTCAAGCCATTCACAGTAATTTATTTTTCCTGTAAAATCCTGACTTATTCACTCCTTATCCTCGGGAGCAGAGCTTTAAGTACCTGAGCTTAAATATTAACTTCAAATTATATACACAGAAATTCTATTTAATTACAGGAGGATTACACCTGTATTCAAAAGAGAGATTAAAAGTGTCACCAGTTATTTTCAGACATCTCACACATTCTGCAGCTGAAGCAGAGCTCCAAACAAACTGGGCTGTTCACAGAAACCAGGCTCATGCTGTTACCTGAAGCTCTAATGAACAGACCTCACTGAGGTTTATGCTTCAGCGAGACAACGACCTCGAAGGATATTTAACTACACATCACAGACAGCTCATAAACACCACTGACTCCTCCTGTGTGGTTTTTACATGTATCAGTGAGAGAACCATAATCACTTCTATCAGGACGATTAACCACAGCATCAATGTAAGGATCACTCAAACTGGGTGTGAGGAAGTGGAAAAACTGGGGGGGACAAACGTGTCTGCGTGAAATAAACTAACCACAGTACAGTGTTTCTATTGGCTGGGATCACAGATAGACAAAATGCAAGAGTATAAAACATTTCAGTGCATCTCCCATCACTCCCCGCGGCAACGAGCCATTCAGTTTCATGACTCTGAAGTAAAATGGGATCATTTTTCTCTACTGAGTCAGAGCACCATATTAACTCTGAACCCACATCCACGTGTGTTTAATGAGTTATTAGAGCCCAGATTCAGAAGCCTGCTGCTGCTCATGTAACCTACTCTGAGCCTCTACACACCTTTACACCTGAGAGAATCTACTTTAACATGGACACGCGTGAGATGACAGATGAACCCTGTGATCCCCTTTGTCTGTGCCCACATGTGGACTCTTACCTTGAAGTGCACGCGGAGGTTGGATCCCCTCGACTTGCATGCTGAAACACAGAGAGAAGCCGTTAGCACCCCCAGCAAAGACCCGGATCACTCCACCAGTGAGTGCGGCAGCTCAGTTGTGTCATTAGTTTGTTTTCATGCGGAATCCAAAGGTGTCCTAAGAGGTCATCACGGCCACCAGCTAACCCCCACACATAGCTGAAGTTCACCTTTACTCACATTTAGTCGGGTTCTCGGGGTCGAGAGAGTAGCGGACCATTGTCAGATATCTGTAAGAAGAGGCACACGTTAGTCTCCTCAGGCTAGCACACAGCAGGTAAGACCATCTTAGACAGCACCGTCTCAGGTGACGTTAAACAGATTTAAACCCCACAAACACGGAGAAAAGGAGCTGCTAGGGCCGCTTTACAACTCCTATCCACGCCACACGGAGCCAACATGGCGGACAGCCGCCGGAGCCACCAACCCGGCGTCTCCGCAAATATCTTCATAAAACTTCATTTAATGGCTCCAGACACACAATTCAACCATCAGCGCACACATTTACACACAGCTGACACGATCCAGATGCTTGCAGCGCAGGATGCAGTATTTTTACTCAGATTTAACATGGATTCTCCGCTTCGTGAGCGAGACAGAACTCCTACCTCTGAGGCCGCGGAAGGAAGAGGAAGTCTCCCGGACGGCGCTCCTCTACTTCTGCCTTCCTGTGAGGGTTACCGCCCCCTGGCGGTGAGGAGGAGGAGGACGGTGCTCGGGGCGCAGTGAAGCGGAATGGACAGCAGGGGGTGGTATTTCACACACACACAAATTACGCGAGAAAAATTGTTTTCCCGTGGTTACGCCATGATTATGACGTAAACACGATAATAGTGATGGGAAGTTTCTCTTTTCAGAGAGCCAGCTCTTGTGGCTCGAATCTCAAAGAAGAGCTGGCAGTTTTGGCTCCCAAATGGCTCTTAATTTATTATCATCTGTAGCCTCATATTTGACAAATATGAATGCTCTGTGTGTTGATGAACCCTTTTGCATTTAGTGTTTTTATGAGATGCCTTATAATTGCCTAATATTGTGTATTTGTTCTGTTAGAAAAGCAGGCATTCTTACTTTTGTATAATATTTTAATCAAACTTTTGATTTTAATTCAACACAAAAACAAAGCACTGCAAACAAATCCACAGAAGAGAAACAGAACCAAACTCAGCAGCCAAACAGTATGTCCTCAGGTTGACATTCAGAATAATCAAATGCCTCAGCTTGATGAGCTGATGCAGTTTCTCATCTTAGTTAGTATCTGCTTCTTCTTTAAGCTGGAGCGAGATGCTGCTTCGTTTACAGTTGTCAGTCATATTTACATGTTTTTACGATGCACTTGGACTCTCATTCTCACCGCAGTCTACTGTCTCACTCACTGACTGAGGAATATCGATACTTCCAATACCAGCATTTCATGTTGCAGGATCAATTCCCATATGAAAAATTATAATATCTAATTTGATTAAATTAGTTTTTAATCATGAATATGACATACAGACAAAAGTCGGCAATACCCTGTTAATAAGAACTACAGTCGCCTTCTGCCTCTCATTCATGTTTTTTTTGTTTTTTTGTTTTGTTTTTTACAGCTCATTGTGTTCTACGTCCTGATTGGCTGTAGAGCATTGTCAATCAATCTCCGTGCTGTGTCGCCTGTACAGTACAGAATGTGTTTAACTTGTCAAATTTACATAAAGTGCTGTACTGTATGTTGTAAGTTTTCTCTCCAATAAACAACAATGTTGACGAAATGTGTTGCACCGTCGAAGGCAGAGGAAGATGCTAAGCATTGCACAAAAAGTTGGACTTCTGGACATGCTAACGGAATGTAGTTACTGTATTTTTCAGATTATTAACTCATTCTTCTTGCTTCCTCTACTTCCGTACCATATCGTTGCTGTTGAATTCTCTCACAGCTGCTCTGTTCCCATATTCTGGACGTGAAAACAGGGTTTGATCTTTGGTTTCATTCTGTAATGACTTATTTTTCTACGTAGGTTTGAACTTAGAGTGGTTAAATAAGAGAGAAAAGTGTATAAAATGTCTGAGAACAGTGTATAAAATGTGTAGTGAGGGGTTTTACAGCCTTAAAATGTAATTGTGCCCAGAATGCACTTTGTGAATGATGATAAACAGATCAAACTACCAGCGTTAGCTTCTGCTTTTCAATGTCACAGACACGAAACTGCTGTAGGTTACTCCCACTGTGATAAATCCCCCACACTGAGGCTGTGACAGGAGGAGTGAAACAGTTTTTGACATTTTAAAGGTTTTTGTGTGGATATCTACTCGAGTTATGAAATGAAAAATGCTGCTAATGCTAAAGAACTGATTCTGGAACCACTCGTGTGTATTCGGAGGGCCTGAAATAAAAAAATATTCGTAGTATGAAGGTAAATCTTAGCATGACTTTATTAAAATTATGTGTCATAATGTGTTTTCATGATTTTACTTTACTTGATTTCCCTCTAGTGGGGAAGAGAAATTATAATTAAAATTGATTCAGTGGTGGTCTTTTTTTTTTTCACAAGCTGGAAACAAAATGCTTTATGAGGAATTTCAAGTGTCTGATGATTTTTCATTTTAAAAATATAAGTGCTTGTATTCACTTCAAGGACTCCTCCAGTTATCTGCTGCATAAAAATGCTCCACCCAAGAGTTCATAAATGAAGCGGTGGCACAAACTGCAGTTCCTCTGATATCCAGAAGAGGCAGCAATGAGACCCATGTTGAAACTTTACAGCAGAAATAACTAGAACTCACCTGTTTAAACTGTATCAAGGCTTAAAGTTTGCATTATTGGGGGTGTGGCCTTTTGACTGACAGGTGGATGGCGACACAGCTGGTTGTAGCTGCTAGTTGACTGCTAGTCTTCTCCTGATTTAATTCTAAACTGAACTGGGCCTCTGGACCTTGTTTGTGCAGTTGTGACCTACAAACTGTACATTTTCCCAGTGAAAAGGTGAAACTGTGTTTAGAGCGTGAATGAATGACATGGCCTGCAGGTATTAGAGCAGTCATTGTTTATTTGGTATTTCATGATGAACTGTGAGACGCTGGACGGAGCTACATAGAAAACCCCGTGTGCAGACTCACAGTGAGTCATGCACATCATTGCACTGTAAAGAAAGTCAAAGCTCGAGTGGCGACACCTCAGGCCAACATACAAAAATAAAGATATTATTTACAAACAACAACATTTTCCCATCAGCACGTGTCAGTGTTTTCATCAGACAGTGAAAAGAAGTTCAACATGTAGAAATCACTGTGGTTTCATTAGAAGACGCATAAATATCTGTACACGTGCCACATCCTCGGCCCGAAGGCTCGTCTGCTACCTTCACATCAGTGTGTTCATCACAGTGTGTCTGAGAGCGAGTGCAGACCACAGGCTCCGAAACCTCAGCAGCCCCACACCATTGCACACCCCACACTGTGGAAATGTTTGAGCAGCTCAGTCAGAGGATCTCCACACTCAGCATTCCTGTTTCTCACGGCTGAAAAAAATCAGTTTCATCATCTTCAAGTTAAAAAAAAAAAAAGTTTTATTTTTTAAAATAAATTCTCTCTAAAACCTCGTTACCTGTTCAGTTCTGTTACAGTGTGTCGTGAATAATGTTTGTGTCACACGGTTAAACACTGTGATTGTGTTTATAGTTGCACACATGATAATATGTGATCATGTGACTGTTGTTGTCCCAGCCCGAAATGTTTTAGGAGAAATATATTCACGAGATAATAACAAAAAAAGAAATGTTCAGTGAACGGCTACATGGTCCTGCTAGTGCTGCTTTTTTCATGGGTTTCATGGGAGATGAACTGAACCTAATTTGATGAACATCAGAGAAGGAGAGACAGTAAAAGAAAAAATGTCCCCCTCAAAGCCCTGATGCTCTCAGAGCTTCTACAACTTTGTCCTTTTACTTATTTCATGAACTTAAGTTCATTTATTAATTAAGGTCACTAATGGGGTAAAACACGCCAGAGGAAAAATGGTTGAACTTCCTGCTGTTTTTGTCACCTGTGGTTTTAAGACTTATGCGTTTCCCCGTTAGCTCATCCCCATTCTCCCAGAGCTAACAGAGCCAATCACCAATCATTTACAATGTTTTCTAATTGTGAAACAGTAATTCTCATTATTTCTGCACAGCTAACAGTTTCTACACTGTTAGCTAGTAACCTCATTTTTAAATTGTGAATCATTAATTTTCACGATTTCTGCATTTTTAACCCATAATAGTTTTGTAATTGTTACCTTTAATTTCCATCAATTTTCTAATTGTGAAACGTTATTATCCATTTATCCCCATTGTTAGCCGTTGTTCCCACTGCTTTGCATTGTTTTCCCATTGCTTTTGTATTTTTGTATTGCTAACCATTAAATCCCATTATTTTCTCACAGTCATGTGTGAGTTGCTGATATTTTCCATTGTCTGTGTGAAATGAACACTTCCTGATGCTTGATACAGTGTTGATGCTGTAACTGCGTCTGTCCCATCATCACCTGAGATCTCCCGCAGAGCGCGTCGTGATCAGAGTCGCTCTGTGTCTCCAGCGGCAACCCGAACCTCAGTTTCACAGACTCCTCCTGACAAGCTGTACGAAATATGTGAAAATCCAAATGTCCTTCAGTCTTTACAGCCGTAGATTCACACAGGAGGAAGTGGGCGTTACTGTTCAGAGAGAAACGTGTGAAGCAGCGCGACTCGGTAACGGGACTGAGGACGAGGAACCCTCATTAGATGCTACAGACTGTGTGGATCGCGTCGGGCTCACTGAAGCTCTTCAGATACCGCTCAGTGCGACGTGAAGAGGCGTCAGAGACCTGCAACACAAACAGGAAGTTAAATAGCCGCCAGGTGAAATCAAAGAGTATTTAATTCACTCGGTCTGACGGTCACGTAAAAAATGTAACTGTAGCAACGTTTACATAAAATCAAAGTAAGAAAAATAAGAAAAGCAAATAAAACTTCAAAAGGAAAAATAAACTCCAGGAACACGACAGAGTACGGTCATTGTATAAAACATATACTTTTTTATACTTTGAAATATAAAAATAATAGTAAAAAAAATTAATTTCAATTTAATTTGAATCATAAAGCTTCAAATCACAACAACAGTTAAGATAAGTTAGGATAAAGACTCTACAACAATACAGTGAAGCCCCAACAATCAGACGGCCCCCTGTGACCAAGCGCTTTGGTGACAGTGGGAAGGAAAAACTGAGGTCACACTCTCCTCAGTGTAATATCAAAATACAAGTAATATTTGTTCATACAGTATTATTAATTTATTTTTATTATTATTTTTTTGAAATATAAAAAATAAATAACCTGATTAAACCGAATGTTTGGTGTTACAGATTATAAAATGTGGAGGTTTTCTATCCATCGCAGTGTCCGTTGTTTTTAGCTGATAAACGAAATCATTATTTTTTATTTGTATCACCTGAATGTTTGTAAACAAAAATACAAACATAACAAAACAAAAAAAGTGCATCTGGTGATCTCTGACCTTCGCTGTTGTGTTCTGTAATTACTGACGTACACGTGAAGCAGAGACCCGTCGAGCCGCTCGCTCTGACTGTGGAGGAGGCGAAGTGGTGGTTGGTGGCTCAGAAAGGTGACAGACGATGGAAGCCGGAGGTCGGAGGTGGAGGCTCTGGTGACGCAGTGAAGACGAGCCAGGTCGGGGTAGATGGGTGGGCGGGGCTTCATTTGAGACAGGGGCTGAGCACGGTGGGGGTCGGGGGGTAAACGAGGGCCACATTGACCCGCTCCGAGCCATTCTTTGGACAGACGATCTCGGTGAGGCCTTCGGGCCGCGGCTGGCTCAGCAGCTCACCTGCAACAGCGAGAATATCAAAGATGTTTTAATACAGGAAACAGGAAACAGAGGAAGTAGGACATTCCCGAAACATCACAGAGAAACCATCACACGTACAGAAAGCAGGATGCTCTGGTTTTAGGAACAGAAGAGGCAGCTGCTCTGCTGTTATCAGGGAGGAAAAGTTCTCCTCCAGCATTTCAGATATAAAACAATAAATTATCTGATGTTGGACCAGGATGCTGGGTGGACACTGATCTGCCAGTCAGACAGATCTCAAGGCAAATCCGCCTCCAGCTTCTGGAAGTTTCTCCTGTTCTCGCCTCTAGATTTGTAGTTGTTTTTTTTAATAATAAACTGCTGGCACAAATTTAAATAACTGAAGACTCACAAACATCTACAGGCAACAATAATCCTTCACACTAAACTCCATTTACTTGTCTTTAGTAAGAACCTGCAGCAGCAGAAGCTTTTATGAATTCGGCCACAAGGTGGCAGCAACGTCCAGCTGTGACTTCATGCTGCAAAGCAGAGTCCCACCAGCAGGGGGCGCCTGGTCCTCCTCTGTAAACTACAGTTTAAGGTCAGTCCTGGGTTTTGCTGCAGGTTTAGCTAGTGCACACAGCTGAGGGTCTCTGAGGTCAAAGTTCAGCCTGGATTCAGATTCAGGATAATTTTTTCCCCTCATTTTTATGTAATTTAAAAGTGCGGAGGAATAGATGTGTTTGTGTTACTGGGGTGAATTTCATGACGAGAGCTCTGAATTTTCTTCAAGCATGACCTGCTGATAAAGATACTTAAAAGGGGAAATGGTTATAGGAGGTGAAAGGTTAAAGGTCGAGGCAGAGATGTTTAGTTCAGTGTCTCAGCTCTCGTGCTCTGCAGGGCGTTTTTCTTCTACTCTCTCCACTGTTATTAGAACTCATAACAAGGCGAGATTTCTGTAAAGCAGTAACAGGTCTGAGCTCAGAGCTGCACACAGGCGGCTCTCTGACTTCAGTTTCCTGCAGGGCTGAACGCCGTTCCTGTGCACGTCTCCATTTATAAGGCGTCCTCATCGTTTGTGTTTCCGCTGTGGATAAAAATACGATTAAAATCACGCACACACTTCCTGTGTGATCCCTCGTGTGTTTCTCTGGCAAACAAAGAAAAGCTGCCATCTGCAGATCGACACAGCCATCCTTTTTCCTTCATCATCATTATGGCTCCCTCCTCATCGAACAGCTCAGAGCCCAGCCGGCGACTGCTTGAGGAGGTTCACGCGAGCTCCGCCGGGATTCAGTTTCTTACTCAAACCATGTTTATAAATCATTTTAATATCTTTTTCCATCCATGGAAAACAGTGTGAAAACTGGACTGGGTTAGTTTGAGCTTGTAGCCACGTGTTCTGTTTATAACTCTAAGCTGCACTTTATGAAATGATTAGCGCTCTCCATCTTTGGATGGATGTACTGATGAGGATGGATGATGGATGACCTCAGGAAGCGTGTGACACGCCCTCCAGTACTGTTACAACTTGCCGTTCTAAAACACGTTTGAGTTGCTGTTATTTCCCGTTTTATTTTGAAAATCTCATCAGTTTCCACATTTTGAATTAGCATTCCTTATGTTCTCATAAGGAATGCTAATTCTGTTTATGTTTTTCATAATGTACTCTCCGACACTCAGCTCCGCCTGGGTGTTTGTTGTTGCAGAGCGCTGATCATTCAGCCGCTAACAGAGACATGCCCAATGCATCACTTTGCTGCACGAACAACAATGAGCACGCTCCATAGCCAGTGCCTGGATTACATTCACTTCATTTTCAGGGCATCAGCAGAATAATACTGTGATCTGGCTTTATCTGACACACACACACACACACGTGCGCGCGACACGCACACGCACAGACACACACACACACACACACACACCTAATATCCTAACCTGCAGAGAGATAATGCAAGCCTCCTGCAGCTCGGGACTGAAGCCCTACTTTTTTCCTGTCACCGTGAACATTTACACAAATTAAATGCCAGATGTGCTCGTGATGTTGGATGATTTGTGGCAGATGTGCACAGTGGTGACCTGCCACATTTTGAGCTGACTGATGTTGAATCTCCAGGATTTTCAGAATAATTCTTCCTGGTCAGATCAATCTGTTAATCTGGCTTTTCGTCCCAGTGTGCCTTCAGAGCAGCAGACCAGCAGGTATGGCAGATCATTTTGCTCTCCGGAGCAGGAAGGCCAAGGTTTCGAGCTGTGACCTTCTAGCAGCTTCCTGTCATCATTGTGAGTCACTGATATTACACAAAACTGCATCTCAAACGTTCAGCTGCAGTGAGAACCAATCATCTAGCTCCAGAGCTGAAAAGCAAAGTGATGGCTGAGGAGCCAAATCCTGCAGTTCCTCTAATATCCAGCGCGTTTTACAGAAGAAATAAACACGTCCAAGTTATTGTGAAGATTGAGAGTTTGTGTCTGTGAAGTCAAAGGAGCTTGCAAAGAAAAGCGTCTGGACTTCTTTAAGTTGCTTGAAGACGTTTCACCTCTCATCCGAGAAGCTTCTTCAGTTCTAAGGTCAAATGGTGGAGAGTCCCAGATATAAACCTAGTGGGAGTTTCCCCCCACAGAGGGACAAAAGGACCCCCTGATGATCCTCTAATCGCCTGAGCCAAGGTGTGAAACTGGGTGTGGGTCCCAATCAGCCAGAGTTTCGGGTGAGCTCATTGTGAAACCTGGCCCCACCTTATCATGCGAATTCCTGAGGTCAGATGGCCCAGGATGTGAGTGGGCGTTAAGGCGTCTGGGGAGGGATCTCAAAACTGGATTATAGATGGCAGAGAGTTGGTGTCGTAAACCCCGCCTCTGTTCAAAGATGGTCGCTCACAGTGGACATAGATGGCTTCTTTCACTCCTCTTTCAAACCATCTGTCCTCTCTGTCCAAAATGTGAACATTGGCATCCTCGAAAGAGTGTCCTTTATCCTTTAGATGCAGATGGACTGCTGAGTCTTGTCCTGTGGAGGTGGCTCTTCTGTGTTGTGCCATGCGCTTGTGAAGTGGCTGTTTGGTCTCTCCGATGTAGAGGTCTGGGCATTCCTCGCTGCACTGTACAGCATACACCACATTGTTAAGTCTGTGTTTTGGCGTTTTGTCTTTCGGGTGAACCAGTTTTTGTCTGAGCGTGTTGCTGGGTCTGAAATGCACCGGGATGTCATGCTTGGAGAAAACTCTCCTGAGTTTTTCTGATACACCGGCTACATAGGGGATGACAATGTTGTTGCGTCTGTCCTTCTTATCCTCCCTCGCTGGTGTCTGATCTTCTTTTCTGTGCCTCTGTTTTGAGATCCCTTCCCAGACGCCTTAACGCCCACTCACATCCTGGGCCATCTGATCTCAGGAATTCGCATGATAAGGTGGGGCCAGGTTTCACAATGAACTCACCCGAAACTCTGGCTGATTGGGACCCACACCCAGTTTCACACCTTGGCTCAGGCGATTAGAGGATCATCAGGGGGTCCTTTTGTCCCTCTGTGGGGGGTTACTCCCACTAGGTTTATATCTGGGACTCTCCACCATTTGACCTTAGAACTGAAGAAGCTTCTCGGATGAGAGGTGAAACGTCTTCAAGTAACTTAAAGAAGTCCAGACGCTTTTCTTTGCAAGCTCCTTTGACTACGATGACCTGGATGACTAGAGCTTCTTAAGCTTAGCTTCTAGTTCTAAGGTCAAATGGTGGAGAGTCCCAGATATAAACCTAGTGGGAGTTTCCCCCCACAGAGGGACAAAAGGACCCCTGATGATCCTCTAATCGCCTGAGCCAAGGTGTGAAACTGGGTGTGGGTCCCAATCAGCCAGAGTTTCGGGTGAGCTCATTGTGAAACCTGGCCCCACCTTATCATGCGAATTCCTGAGGTCAGATGGCCCAGGATGTGAGTGGGCGTTAAGGCGTCTGGGGAGGGAACTCAAAACTGGATTATAGATGGCAGAGAGTTGGTGTCGTAAACCCCCGCCTCTGTTCAAAGATGGTCGCTCACAGTGGACATAGATGGCTTCTTTCACTCCTGAGGAGTGATTGAGAGTTTGTGTTAAGAAACATGAGTTCACATCTTTAATGATCCTCTAAAAATCCAGCCGTAAGTATTTTACACCCAAACCAGAGTTTTTCTGGAAGCAGAAACCATCAGAGTGGGTAACAAAAACCCAAAGGAGTTCCACAGGCATCTATTATCGATCCTCTGCTTTTTATTGATGTGTAAATTTTACTTTTGTTTGTCAAAGCACAAAAAGTTTCCTCCTTCATAACAACATGGAGCCTTTTGGAGCATTTTTAATGCCATCATCGAACTAAGCACGCTGCTAACTTACCTACAGGCTCCAGAACAGGTGATTATAAATCTACGGGTGGTGTCATGGGGGCTACGACTCAAAAAAATGAAGCAAATTTGTTTCCGACGGATGTTTTTACATCAGCTGCCTCCAACATCACTCACAGCCTGTCTGTCCGTCCGTCTCAGCAGCACTTAAACCATTAGGCTTATTGATCGTGTGCGTTCTCTCAAAGTGTCTGCAGCTGCTGGCTCTGCTGGCCTGAAGCCAGCAGTCACAGACAGTCGGAGTTACGGTCAGAGACGATTATTTGTAAGGAAAAACAGCTCTATCATAACCATTTCATTAAACCCGAGTACTGCAGAGCAACCGGAAGTACTGGGATATTTTACATCTGAGTATTTCTGCAGGTCTTTGCCACCGGCTGTGTGGCTGCAGGAGCTCCTGCTCCTCAAAGTCACTTCAGCTACAGTTTGTTTCTAACCTGCTGCTGAGCTTTGCTGCCACGGCCGGAAATCAGATGTTTATTTCATCAGTGGACGCATTTGACGGCTCACACATCCGGCTGTGTGCCCTGAATTAGGCCCCAGCCTAATAACTCCTCCTCCTCCTCCTCCTCCTCCTCCCTCTGACTGAGAAGAGTCATGCAGAAAGCCACAAAGACCTGATTTCAAGGAACAGGAATGTTCCTCCCCCCTCAAACACCATCAGCAGGTAGAGGAGTCATGTCCTCCCTCCTGCTCCTTTGCTGTCAGCCATAAAAGGGAACAGCCGCCACTCGCAGAGAGGAGGAGGAGGGGAAAGTGTACCCGTATCCAGGAAACTCCCACTGGGATGTTTGGAAAATGAGAGAAGTAGTTTCACTCCATTCAAAAACTGCCCAGACCTCCGATTTCATTTCCTCCTCTGTTGTGAGGACGACTTTGAGGATTTGTGAGAGAACGTCTGCAGCGGGGAGGTTATTCCAGAGCTGAAACAGGAAGTTAGTCTGCAGCCAGTCCGACCCTCTGGAAGTTTTTCAAGCAACGCTGACAAAAAATCTGATGGTTCCACTTTTTAAAACAGTCTCATTTTTTAACTTTTCTCTGCTGAAGCTGAATGTTGGAGTCATTATGAAGAATTTCCAGTGCTCATGCTCTGCTGCCCTGTTTTATTCACTTATTAAAGAGAGATTTTCTTTTATTTCAGTGACTTTTTTGGCCACGATTTAGCTCTCTACATAAATTCATAACACCAAACTCCCCGGTTCCGATTAGCCTGTAAACACAGCAGTCTGTTACTCTGACAGTTTCATGTTTCCTCATCCTAAACAGGAAACTGTGTTCACACAGACGAGCTCCTGCTGCCCCTCAGTAATGTGACGTGACAGTAAAGAACCGTATTTAAGGCTCATCTCATGTTTGAATCAGTTCATCACTGTGAACACAAACAGGTCTGCTGACTGTTCACAGTCTCGCCTCGCTCCTCCTGGCGTCACTCATCCTGCTGGAATATTTGCTGTTTAAATATTTACAGCCTTCGACCTGAAATAGAAATTTGTTCACAAAGCCGGAGAGGCCACACAGAGAAGTCTGCAGAGTCACCCTCGCTCCATATTGATGAGGGACGATCCCGTCTCTGCTTTCACCGCTGCGCACAGAGCGAGGCGATAACTGGGCCACGGCGACGACCCGGCTCAGAACAAAACATCACACGGGAGCAGAAATCTGCTTAAATCGCTGCCAAGAGATTTCAGGGGACATCATCGACCTCAGCCGACCCCTCGCTGTCCTGCTGAGAGCCGTGAAGCTGCTGCTGTCCTCACTGAGACTCGTTGTTTACAGGGTGGAGATGCTTCAGCCCATAAGTTATTTTTTATTTCCATAACTATCTCATGAAGCAGCTGCAGAGCCAGCACTCATATACTGTATATAACAGACAAACATGGCCACTGTGACACAAACTACCCGCACAGCAGTCAAATTAGGTCATGACATTAAAAATGCTTCAAAAGGCTCCAACAGCCAAGCAAACTTTAAACCAAATACAGTTTAAAGAGGTGACTCACCGAAGTGCACTCTCCCGGTACACTTTATCATTTTTCTCTGATCAGGACTGAAGTTTGAACTTTGTGGTTGAGAAACATTTAGTCTCCATATCAGCGACAATCAGTATCAAAGGATCTGATTGATAAAGGCTTCATAGTTTATTAGAGCACACAGCTCAGATGATCGGGGGATTGCTGAGCACGTGCAGACCCACGCATGTGTTAACAGGAGCCGTTTGTCTTTTTCCAGGCCTCACTGTGTGTGTGTGTGTTCCTCTGTTTTAACACACTGAAGTGTTAATCCTCAGACTGAGCCGATGGCCTCTGTCAGCCTGGCAGCAGCTGCTCCTCATTCATTCATTCTCGTCGCTGCACAGCTTTTCTCGTCGAGGACTATTTGAAGAGGATCCGCTCTGGTTTCTGCTTTAAAGGTCACTGAATGTGCCTTCACATCTGCTGCTGCTGTCACCACTGTTAGCAGCTCAGGACTCAAAGGTCAAAGGTGAAAAACAGCAGCTCGCGATGTGCATTTCAACCAAAGACCAGCAGCAAAGCACCAGAAAACCTCCACGGCCCACAGTTGACACTGTGAAATACATCCAACTATAAATACACAGAGAAGTGCAGACCCCGGACACCACACCAGGATCTCAGGCACATAAGATAAGATAACTCTTTATTGTCATTGCACAGTCATACATAGTACAGTAGTACAATGAAATTGGAAAAACTGTCCTACGTCGGCACTACATATACACAACACGACACGATATGACACATCACAACGTAACAAACAACACAACACAGTATATTAACTTAGTATAAAAAAGAAGAATAAGTGTATGTGTATTGCACACTGTTATTATTGCACATTAATTATTATTGCACCTTGTTATAAATATAAATATTATTGTTATCGTTTTAAACATTGTTACCTCCCCCTAAAAAGTCCAGGGAGGTATCCAGTCAGGTCAGCTATTTACATTGATCAGGGCTATTGCCCTGTTGTAAAAGCTGTCCTTGAGTCTATTTGTTCGGGACCTCAGCAGCCTGAACCTCCTGCCAGACGGCAGCAGCTTAAACACCCGGTGTCCTGGGTGTGTGCAGTCCCGTAGGATGCTGCGTGCCCTCTTGAGACAGCGAGTGCTGTACAGGTCCTTCAGGGAGGGAAGAGGATGTCCAATGATTTTTTGGGCCATGTTGATGACCCTCTGGAGTGCCTTTCTGTGTGCTGTGGTGCAGCTGGAGAACCACACACCGATGCAATATGTCAGCACACTTTCAATGGAGCAGCGGTAGAAGACGGTCAGCAGCTCCTTCTTCAGGTCCATTTTTCTGAGGATTCTCAGAAAGTGGAGACGCTGTTGGGCCTTCTTTAAGACCGCAGAGGTGTTAGAGCTCCATTGGAGGTCTGTGTCTATGTGCACACCCAGAAACTTGAAACTGGAGACCCTTTCCACGCACTCCCCGTTGATGCTGACAGGCTGCAGCTCGGACTTCCTCCTTCTGAAGTCAACTACCAGTTCTTTTGTTTTGGTGGTATTGAGGTCCAGGTTGTTATCTGCACACCAATCTGACAGCCTCTGAACTTCAGCTCTGTATGCAGTCTCATCTCCCCCTGAGATGAGCCCCACCACAGTGGTATCATCTGCAAACTTGATGACTGTGTTGTCTGGGTGGGAACTAACACAGTCATGTGTGTACAGAGTGTACAGTAGGGGACTCAGTACACAGCCTTGTGGAGAGCCGGTGTTGAGGCTGAGGGCTGAGGAAAGATGAGGCCCCACTCTAACTCTCTGTACACGGTCTGAGAGGAAGTCTCTGATCCAGCGGCAGGTGGTGGAAGGAAGTCCAATTTCCAGCAGTTTATCTATTAGTCTGTCCGGGAGTATCGTATTGAAAGCAGAGCTAAAGTCAACAAAGAGCAGCCTGGCGTAACGGCCCTGCACTTCCAGGTGAGAGATGGTGGTGTGGAGCGTTGTAGCAATGGCATAGAAAAGGCTCTGCTCCATCTCTAACACTGAAACACTCACGAAAAGGACGTTTCAGGAGAATCTAGTAGATTATATTACCACATCATTATTAACTGGCTGAAAATAAGTTTCTCCACAGCAGCTGATAGGAATGAAAAACTAAATCTGCTGACTACATTTCTGCTCTGTAACCTAACAGCAGCATCAGTTTGAATGCCTCTGAGCAGTGAGCTCTGCCGCCCTGAGCCAAGGAAGTGTGCGAGCAGGATCTGCACTCCATAAAATCCAGGATATGTGAATTGGAGCAGAATGAGGTGGCGGGATGAGTCTCAGAGAGCCGCCTCAGACTCTGGCAGACCCAGATACCGTGACCGCACCGCTAATCTCCTGTGATCAGCAGCTGTACTGGCAGTGAGGCCGATCCTTAGGAATGCGTGGCCTACTTCCAGAGCGCAGGAAAACCACCAGAAATAACTGCAGCCGGTCAGCCGGCAGGTCTGAGCGCAGCCACGCTACCCGAGCAGCAGGATTAACGGCAATCTCTGCTGTGGAGGTATGAGAGGAATGTGATCACGCTGCTGAGGATCCAAACGGTGAACGATGGACCGTCTGTGTTTCTGTTCTGGTGATTCACCTGCCAGAGAATCTGAGCTTCACAGGCAACTATTAAAACCGCTCAGGATCAGCACAGCTGCTGTGAAACTCACCAACACTACTACCACGGACATATCTCACTTCTTCTGAATGTAAGGAGGATTCATGATGAAGCATTTCTATTTCCTCTGATCGTTAAATAGAACAAACGTCAGAAACTTTCACTTCCCTTTGCAAAACAGCCTGAAGCTCCTCTCACATCCCGGCCTCGGCTTTCTCTCCAAAGCTCCGGGATTCCCCAGAAATCTGCTGCTAATAATCCTCCACTCACGCTCTGTGTGTGTGTGTGTGTCCAGCTGTTGACATCTGCTGTGTAATGACATTAAATGGTTTACAGCTGAGCAGATAATTTGGGGTTATTTCAGCGTGGTGTATTTCCCACCTCCTCCAACATAAAACTGAATAAACGAGCTGATTATGTATTTCAGTGTTTCCTTTCAGTCAGACAGAAAGCAAACATTTTAAAAAGGGATCTTTTTTGGAAAGGTCACAATTTTTCCACCCTGACGTACTCAGGCTGGCGTGCTGTGACCCAACTTCTGGTTTCAATATGACAGAGTTCGCGTCACAGCACAAAAACAGTGAGCAGGTAGTAAAGAACGTTTCTGTTACACGACAGAAAGCAAGTGAGGCTCTGGAACAGAACCAGGATACACAGCAGACTAAACAAAGCTGCGCACCGAGCAGAGGAAAATACAACACAGGTGAACCCGGGACAGTGAAGACAACAACAAGGGTGAGAACAGGAAGAAAGGAGAAAAGGTGAAAGAATGAAAGAGGGACAGTAATGCAGAGGTGAAGTCAAATGAATAATAATAAGGCAGAAAAGTAAAGATTGGACAGAACGGTTCAGGTGAACTCACTCAGGAGAAGAAAAGGGCAGTAACACAGCGAGCTACAAACAGGGAAACAGGAAGTAAAATGTTATAATGGTGCAGGTGAACTCAGGACAATACACAGGCGGGAGAGAAACATGAAATATGTCTGCATTTATCCTCCTTAACTCAAACATCTTCATGCATACGATCACTCTCAACATCTATTTGTTTTAAAAACTGTTTGAATATAAAAACCACATCTTTTTTATTTTCATGTTCATCACCTCCCTGTGAATGCCGCGTTATCTTCTCTGTTTCTGCCACGCACCTTCACTCTGAACATGTCAACAGATGCCGAGGATCAACCAGCCTCAAATGAACCGACGCTGTCCTTCAAGATCAGGCTCTTCTCATCACATCATGTATCTGGACTGTTTTCAGTGTTTTAGTGAAACCAGTCGGAGCTTCTTCGACGTCCTCTGCTCTGCGAGGTCATTATCCTGCAGTCTGATCACATGACCCCACAGCGCTGTTACATAATCCTGACAATAAGCAGAGCGCTAAATATCAGACATACACACACACACACACACTTCCTGTGTTACTCAGTCTCAGGCCGACAGACCAACAGAAAGCAGATCTCCTCATCCTCACACTCCAGAAACACTGCAGGCGTGTTCAGAGGAGAAGGCGATGAGAAACGCTCCAGCTGCTCCGACGAGAACCGACAAGAACTGGGGGTCAAAAAACCGAAAGCTCATTTTAACCAGACAAGAATCTGAAGGCCTGACCACGTGGTTCAAAAACATGAATTACAGCTTAAAGCACCAAATCTGACTGAACTCAGAGGATGTTTAACAAGCTGGAAACAACAGGAAGTAGGAGGCAAAAAGCTTCAAGTGTGACACTTTAACCTTAAGCAGCACGTTGTGCCTGTTCCCTCTCTGATGACGGGAAAAGAAAAAGGCTGCGGTAACGTGTTGGAGGTCAGACTCATGGATTGTAAATGCTCTGGTTTAGTGAGCGCAGCGGTTCTCCTCACTGCAGTCCTGTGTTTGTATCTCAGTGGTTTTTATGGCTGAAGACTGTGTTCAGTTCAGCAAACAGTGGGTCAGCATGACGACAGCAGCTGTGGCGATTGGATCCATCTGTCCAGAGCTCGTAATCACTGAATGTGTAAAAGTTAATAACGCAGCGCTCCTGTAGAAGAACTCTATGAGCAGGCGAGATCTCTGTGCCATCACAGGAGGATAACTACAAAGTAAATATGAAGCAAAGGCAAATATTCCGCCCGTTTCAGCCGTGACTTTTTTTAAAATCTGCTTTTTGATCACAAAGCTGAAAACGTGAAATAAAAGCAGCTGGTCTTCACTAGGTTAGAGGCCTTATGGGAGTGTGTCAGCCAAAACATTTTAAATATGGAATTTAATGAGACATGAAGAGTTTCTTATCTGCAGAATGGAGATTAGATTTAACTTTGTCACTGTGCAAAGTGCTGAAACAGGAAATGGAGTTTGCTTCTAAGCAGACGTGCAAAAGAACAGTTTTACATACAGAGAGAGCCGGAATATAAGGATAAAGGTTAAAGAGCTGCAGCATGAACAAAGTTTGTTTTCTGTACATAGTAACTGCAGGATGTACAGTTGGATGTATGTACAATACAAACAATGTAAACGTCAGAGGTTCAGCCAGTGGTGAAATCAGAGCAGGAACATGCTGCTCCAAAATTGCAAACTTTTGTGTTCAGTAGTTGTTGGAAAGCAAGCCAAAAGGTGCAAAAAACCCGGGGACAGGTAGGTTCAGTGACAGGCCATTGATACTGCAGTGTTAGTGTGTGCTGCACAGGACACCAACACTGCAGACCAGTGTCAGCTCTAACTGTCTGCTGGGCTCAAAGTCCACATCAGTCTGTGCACAGAAACCATAAATCAGGCTTCTGGCGGTTTAACATCCCCATAAAAATCATCTTAAATACACACATTGTGTTCCAGACGTGGTTTGTGTTTGCATCCAGGGAACAAATGCGTTCCTGCAGCCCTCACTGAGATGCTCCCACTTTTCACTTTCCACATTACCTTCTTAAATTCCACTGAAACTGTGAGCTGCGATCAATGAACGAGCCTCCCGCGGTGCGTTTATTGTCTAAGCTGCTGACTGAAAGATTGAGGCTGAGTTTCCCCCTCCGGCAGGCCCAGTGCTGTCTAAATAAAGCCAACAGTGCCAACAATAAACCTGGAAGGAAACTGTAGAGACAAACGGATGTGTTCTTATTGTGAGCGGCGGCTGCTTTCTGAGTAGCTGCAGGGCTGATGTTAAGGGCGTCGGGATTCCTAATTTACTGAGCTGACAAACAGCTGCTCGCGGGGAGCAGACGTGCTTTCAGCAGCCAAACACCTTGCTGCAGCCAGGCTGTGATTTAGCCGTCAAAACTCTGAAAACTGACGAATGTTCAGTTACACTTGTTTTTTTCAGAGTCAAAGGCCATGCTGCAAACAGCACGTCTGCGCTCAGCGTTTCTGGTCTAAAAGCAGAAGTTAAATGACTCATCCATTCTGAGCATGAGTAACTCTCTAACTCTGAGCTAGATTACACATCAGGAGTGGTCTTCAGCTCCTTTTATTTCCCATCCCTTCTCCTGATGACTCTCTTCAGGTCGACTCATCTGCGGTCAGATGATGAGGAAATCCTCCACGCTGCCAGTCACATGTCTGAGCAAACAGAGCGGGATTACAGTGTGGTGATGTAACGGGATTGCCTTCCTCACCATCTCATTACGTGTCACTCACATGAACAGAAAGAACACAAATGCCTGTCAGGTTGTCCCATCAAGGAGAAGCTCGAGTCTGATGCTGAAACTTCACAGAAACCGGACGTGTCTGAACAGGTGGCCTGAAAGCCAACCATCGCTCATCATCTGAGAACAAACCACAAACCTTCTGCTTCTTTATTCCAGCACAGACCAAAGTTCCCCAAAGTGATAACATCAGTGTTTGTCTGGTGAAGGTCACATGATCTCACCGAAAGCTCCCAAACAACCATAAATGGAGCGTCTAAAATAAACTGCTTTCATTGTTTATGACGTCAGATCCAGCACGAGTTCCTCTTTTAGGCACTCAGTGAAAACATTGATGAGTTCAGACATGTCGCTCCTCATCCTCACACACAGGTAACTGCTCACCTGAGACCATCACAGATGCTCTGAAGGCCTCACAGCGGATTCTTCACACACTGAGATGTTTATGAGCCGTGTGACAGCTGTGGACGCCTCAGTGACGGATTCTTTGTTCAAGCAAACATCACAAGGCAAAGAAAAATAATGACCCTTCATTCTCTGATGTCTTAATTAAAAAAAAAATCTTAAACTGCGTATTTTCTTTTATTGCATTTTCCTTCTTGAAAGATATTTGAAAAATAAAATATGTCATAGATGACATATCTGAAATATGACAAAAAACTGCTGAGTCGCAAAAGAGAAACAAGGGTTACATTTAGTAGGTGTTTAAGGGGTAAAGAGTTAAAAAGAAATGTTTTAAGTTTGGTTGAAAAATTAAATGTGAAAAGTTTTCGTCACAGTCTGATAATAGGATATGAACTTTACCCGAGTTTACCTCTGTACATTTGTTATAAAGGAAGAAACATTTTGTGTTATAATTTAAACATGAATAAAAAGTAGAGGACCGATTAGACCGAAGGTTACCGAAGAGAAAACAGATGATGGTTCCAAGCTGAGTGAAATTTGAGGGTTTTGATTGGATGTTGCTGAGAACAGTTAGCAGGTATCTGAGTCTGTGGATGCAGACTAACCTGGTTGTTTAAAACTGTACTCTGTGGTTTGATTATCATCACTTAATGAAAGAGAAAATCTTCAACATGTGTGAAAACTGATATTTTATTATTTTATCGATAGAGGTCAGGTGGTTTTTTTGGGGGGTTTTTTAAACGGTTAAACAGGATGAGAGGAGCAGCTGTTATTGGATAATCGAGATCAGCAGGCAGCGAGGAAAAAAGGGACTGTTTTTCCAGGAGAGCAACTAGCTGAACTGTCATTATACACACACACACACACACACACACACACACACACACACACACACACACACTCATACCTTTGCAAGCAGATCTGCCGGTTAACGCTGGTCAGCAGAATGTTTCTTCGGGCCTTTATGGTCATGATATTTTTGGCTGCCGAGTGTTGATCAGTTCGGCTCCAGGGAGTCGAACAGACTAAACATAGTTTGTTCTCGCTGTGGAAGGAACTGAAAAATGTTTGCGTTTTCTCACACTGTGTTGTGTTTCCTCCGTTTGTCTCGCTTCACTGTGACCTCAATGCAAACTCTGCAGCAGGTTCGACCCGTCCTTTGGGGCCCCGGGGTGCACACTGTACACGGCACTGTCATTATTCCCTGACTCACCTGTGAGCTACGCGGATGATTTCTTCATCAATTTATCAGTGATATCAGTATGACTGACCACAGTTCTGATATTTGATGATCCATTTTTTTAAAATTCATTTTTATGTGAAAACTTTGTTGTTTTCAAGCTCTGAGATCTGAGGCTTGTGGAAATGATGGAGGCGTCCAACTGAAACACCTATTTGCTATTGCTTTGTCAGTTTTCAGTCTATATATCTTTTTGAAGCACAGATCATCTGTTACATTTTTTTTAAAAAACATTTAGACTGTAAAATAAAATGGTAATAATTAGTCAGAGGAGCTCTGTGTGCACATATCGAGCAAAAATACTGTTTGTTCTTCACTGTGAAACACACCACACTGATGGCTCAACTGTTTGCTTTTGACTGAGTGCACTCAGGTGTGGTAAACCTGTGACCTTCACCTCACAGAGTTCACATTGACTGTGCAGAAACTTCTAAAACGGTCTTTATCAGCCCAACTCTGGGTCCTTAATAACAGTTTTGTCGTTTAAAAGTTGCTTCTGATAGCATTTCACCTCTGACCAGCTGTTAAAAAAGAGGGAAAAGTTGTAAAACTGTTGAGTTATTTCAAAATCTAAGAATTATTGTAAGATCATGCACTTTCTGATTCGTAGTGATGCATGCGCTCATCATTCTGTTGCTTTCTTCTACAATCTGCATGTGGTGTATGTTGTCCATCATCTGAGATATATATAAACACCCAGCACGCCCCTGCGGGCGGTTTATCCTTCAAGCTCGGGTCCTCTACCAGAGGCCTGGGAGCTTGAGGGTCCTGCGCAGTATCTTAGCTGTTCCCAGGACTGCGCTCTTCTGGACAGAGATCTCCGATGTTATTCCCGGGATCTGCTGGAGCCACTCGCCTAGCTTGGGAGTCACCGCACCTAGTGCTCCGATTACCACGGGGACCACCGTTACCTTCACCCTCCACATCCTCTCGAGCTCTTCTCTGAGCCCTTGGTATTTCTCCAGCTTCTCGTGTTCCTTCTTCCTGATATTGCTGTCATTCGGAACCGCTACATCGATCACTACGGCCGTCTTCTTCTGTTTGTCTACCACCACTATGTCCGGTTGGTTAGCCACCACCATTTTGTCCGTCTGTATCTGGAAGTCCCACAGGATCTTAGCTCGGTCATTCTCCACCACCCTTGGGGGCATCTCCCATTTTGACCTCGGGACTTCCAGGTTATACTCGGCACAGATGTTCCTGTACACTATGCCGGCCACTTGGTTATGGCGTTCCATGTATGCCTCTGCCTGCTAGCATCTTGCACCCTGCTGTTATGTGCTGGATTGTCTCTGGGGCATCTTTACACAGCCTGCACCTGGGGTCTTGCCTGGTGTGATAGACCCCAGCCTCTATGGATCTTGTGCTCAGAGCTTGTTCTTGTGCTGCCATGATTAGCCCTGTGCGTCATATATATTATATTATTTATTTATATATATATATATATATATATATATATATATTATAATATAATAATTATAAACTATAGAATATGTTATAGACTGATAACTTTGATCATTTGGCTGATCGGCTCAGCTGTAAAATAACTTGTATATTTCACGTTGTTTTGGCTCCTCGGGGAGTCTGGACCTTCACTGTGACTGGTGGGTATTTCTGTCAGCCTGAAGCAGTCGATGTTAAATACCTCTCTGAGCTTCATTGGAAGTCATGTTGGTGCCAAATTAGACAGCAGTCAAAATAGCTTCTGCTCGAACATCCTGACTTCACAGCTCCGACTCATTGGAGCTTCAGGACCTGACAGGAAAGACTTAGTCTGAGCACATGCCCACAACATGTCCTCCACAACAATCCTCAGACTGGAAACCCAAAACCCAAACAGACCCAAAGAGACTGTACTCTCACTGACAGTAATTAAGAGTTTATATTCTGTATTTAGAATTTATTTATTTAATCTTTAACAGAAGTGTGCGTGCGTGCGTGCATGTGTGAGAAGGACGTGTTGCGGCTGTGGTCTGAGCACTTTCACTCTTGTTGTGCATCTCCAGTTAATCCAGTTAGAGGATGTGCTGGGATTAGCCCGGGTCCGATGCAGAGCCTCTTTAACTGTCGTGCTGCAGTCAGTGCAGTCTGTCTACCTGCCCGTCAGGTGTTCACACCCTGCAAATGCCGACCTCCCGCACTTTGTGTTTTCACCGCACAGAGGTGGTTTAGCCTCAGGCTGCCGTGGCGTCGCATGTTTGCGCGTTCTGAACCTGAGCCAGGTATCAGTCTGGGCGTGTTCAGACTGGAGGCTCCGACTTTGGATTAACTCACTGAGCTGTTTGTCTGAGCAGGATTTTATTGGACGGGACATAAATCAAATTTAAATCATTTGATATGGAAATATGAAAACAGGGAGCCTCCTGGGAACACATTTTAAAGACATTTCCATATGTTTTTTTAATCACCGTGACAATGTCACAGGTTTTTACTGACTTTAAAAGTTCGGCCTTGAGCAGATGTAGTGTGTAAGCAAGCATCATCTGATTCTCACTCTGAAAGCAGAGTCACAGATTGTCTGGCAGATAATAAATCTTGTGTATGCCAGCTAAAGGCTTTTGTGTGACTGCTGTCAGCAGCCTTTCACCAAGCATCGGCTGAGCACTCACGGAGCAGTAGAGCTGGGCGATATGAGATTTTTTCATATCACGATATGTTTTTTTCATTTCAGGCGATAACGATATCTATCACGATATAAGCCAAATAACTATATTTGTAAGATTTAAATGTGCCGTTGCTCACAAGTAAAATGTGAAATAATCAGCAGCTTGTTTTTATTTAAATATTTATTTCCCATAATAAGTTCAACAGGTAGATGTACAGTGGGGCAAAAAAGTATTTAGTCAGCCACCGATTGTGCAAGTTCCCCCACCTAAAATGATGACAGAGGTCAGTAATTTGCACCAGAGGTACACTTCAACTGTGAGAGACAGAATGTGAAAAAAAAATCCATGAATCCACATGGTAGGATTTGTAAAGAATTTATTCGTAAATAGGGTGGAAAATAAGTATTTGGTCACCTCAAACAAGGAAAATCTCTGGCTCTCACAGACCTGTAACGTCTTCTGTAAGAAGCTTTTCTGTCCCCCACTCGTTACCTGTATGAATGGCACCTGTTTGAACTCATCATCTGTATAAAAGACACCTGTCCACAGCCTCAAACAGTCAGACTCCAAACTCCGCCATGGCCAAGACCAAAGAGCTTTCGAAGGACACCAGGAAAAGTATTGTAGACCTGCACCAGACTGGGAAGAGTGAATCTACAATAGGCAAGCAGCTTGGTGTGAAAAAATCAACTGTGGGAGCAATCATCAGAAAATGGAAGACATACAAGACCACTGATAATCTCCCTCGATCTGGGGCTCCACGCAAGATCTCATCCCGTGGGGTCAAAATGATCATGAGAACGGTGAGCAAAGATCCCAGAACCACACGGGGGGACCTGGTGAATGACCTGCAGAGAGCTGGGACCAAAGTAACAAAGGTCACCATCAGTAACACACTACAACGGCAGGGAATCAAATCCCGCAGTGCCAGACGTGTTCCGCTGCTGAAGCCAGTGCATGTCCAGGCCCGTCTGAAGTTTGCCAGAGAGCACATGGATGATACAGCAGAGGATTGGGAGAATGTCATGTGGTCAGATGAAACCAAAGTAGAACTTTTTGGTATAAACTCAACTCGTCGTGTTTGGAGGAAGAAGAATACTGAGTTGCATCCCAAGAACACCATACCTACTGTGAAGCATGGGGGTGGAAACATCATGCTATGGGGCTGTTTTTCTGCCAAGGGGACAGGACGACTGATCCGTGTTAAGGACAGAATGAATGGGGCCATGTATCGTGAGATTTTGAGCCAAAACCTCCTTCCATCAGTGAGAACTTTGAAGATGAAACGAGGCTGGGTCTTCCAACATGACAATGATCCAAAACACACCGCCCGGGCAACAAAGGAGTGGCTCCGTAAGAAGCATTTGAAAGTCCTGGAGTGGCCTAGCCAGTCTCCAGACCTCAACCCCATAGAAAATCTGTGGCGGGAGTTGAAAGTCCGTGTTGCTCGGCGACAGCCCCAAAACATCACTGCTCTCGAGAAGATCTGCATGGAGGAATGGGCCAAAATACCAGCTACTGTGTGTGCAAACCTGGTAAAGACCTATAGTAAACGTTTGACCTCTGTTATTGCCAACAAAGGTTATGTTACAAAGTATTGAGTTGTATTTTTGTTATTGACCAAATACTTATTTTCCACCCTGATTTACGAATAAATTCTTTACAAATCCTACCATGTGGATTCATGGATTTTTTTTTTTCACATTCTGTCTCTCACAGTTGAAGTGTACCTCTGGTGCAAATTACTGACCTCTGTCATCATTTTAGGTGGGGGAACTTGCACAATCGGTGGCTGACTAAATACTTTTTTGCCCCACGTGTACTTAAGGAACATGAGACTTTTTCAGATAAATAAAGGCAAATATTGCAAACTACACAAAAGGCAGGCAGCTTTAGTTCAAATGAAAACGAAAAGCAATGTTTCACTAGAACATTATTCAAAAAAGTTTCAACAGAAACTGCTAACTTTCAATACAATAAAGAGAACAAAGTATCCCTTGTAAGACTTCAACGTTAACTATTTAGTCTCAAACCATATTACCTCATAAGATACAGCACTGCAATATGAAAATATGAATTCTAAAAATAAATCTTAGTTTGTTTTACAGAAGAACAGACAAAACTGACTAACTTTTGTCAATATCAAATAAACTGAGAACTAAAAGGAAATTCTCAATCTCTCCTTGTTGTATAGCTGAGCTTTTCAAACAGTTTTAACAGTTACTTTAGTCTGACAAAAGCCGAATGACGAATTAGCGCTTCCAGTCAGAGATTGAGCATGCACCGCTTTATTGTATTTCCAGACTTGCTTTCGGCACAATTTACAGTGCACGCTACTCTGTTTTTTGTCAGACTTGAAATAGCCGAAATACCTTCACACTACGGAACTTCTATGGCTCTTCCGTTCGACAATCTCTCCGGCA
>NW_024582790.1:393681-394966 GCF_018398535.1 Haplochromis burtoni
ACTTGTGAGCAACGGCACATTTAAATCTTACAAATATAGTTATTTGGCTTATATCGTGATAGATATCGTTATCGCCTGAAATGAAAAAAACATATCGTGATATGAAAAAATCTCATATCGCCCAGCTCTACTGCTCCGTGAGTGCTCAGCCGATGCTTGGTGAAAGGCTGCTGACAGCAGTCACACAAAAGCCTTTAGCTGGCATACACAAGATTTATTATCTGCCAGACAATCTGTGACTCTGCTTTCAGAGTGAGAATCAGATGATGCTTGCTTACACACTACATCTGCTCAAGGCCGAACTTTTAAAGTCAGTAAAAACCTGTGACATTGTCACGGTGATTAAAAAAACATATGGAAATGTCTTTAAAATGTGTTCCCAGGAGGCTCCCTGTTTTCATATTTCCATATCAAATGATTTAAATTTGATTTATGTCCCGTCCAATAAAATCCTGCTCAGACAAACAGCTCAGTGAGTTAATCCAAAGTCGGAGCCTCCAGTCTGAACACGCCCAGACTGATACCTGGCTCAGGTTCAGAACGGGCAAACATGCGACGCCACGGCAGCCTGAGGCTAAACCACCTCTGTGCGGTGAAAACACAAAGTGCGGGAGGTCGGCATTTGCAGGGTGTGAACACCTGACGGGCAGGTAGACAGACTGCACTGACTGCAGCACGACAGTTAAAGAGGCTCTGCATCGGACCCGGGCTAATCCCAGCACATCCTCTAACTGGATTAACTGGAGATGCACAACAAGAGTGAAAGTGCTCAGACCACAGCCGCAACACGTCCTTCTCACACATGCACGCACGCACGCACACTTCTGTTAAAGATTAAATAAATAAATTCTAAATACAGAATATAAACTCTTAATTACTGTCAGTGAGAGTACAGTCTCTTTGGGTCTGTTTGGGTTTTGGGTTTCCAGTCTGAGGATTGTTGTGGAGGACATGTTGTGGGCATGTGCTCAGACTAAGTCTTTCCTGTCAGGTCCTGAAGCTCCAATGAGTCGGAGCTGTGAAGTCAGGATGTTCGAGCAGAAGCTATTTTGACTGCTGTCTAATTTGGCACCAACATGACTTCCAATGAAGCTCAGAGAGGTATTTAACATCGACTGCTTCAGGCTGACAGAAATACCCACCAGTCACAGTGAAGGTCCAGACTCCCCGAGGAGCCAAAACAACGTGAAATATACAAGTTATTTTACAGCTGAGCCGATCAGCCAAATGATCAAAGTATAGTCATCTTAAATTATTTCCCTAAATCATTTTAATGTTTTATATA
>NW_024582790.1:395735-396883 GCF_018398535.1 Haplochromis burtoni
GACCCTCAAGCTCCCAGGCCTCTGGTAGAGGACCCGAGCTTGAAAGATAAAAACCGCCCGCAGGGGCGTGCTGGGTGTTTATATATATCTCAGATGATGGACAACATACACCACATGCAGATTGTAGAAGAAAGCAACAGAATGATGAGCGCATGCATCACTACGAATCAGAAAGTGCATGATCTTACAATAATTCTTAGATTTTGAAATAACTCAACAGTTTTACAACTTTTCCCTCTTTTTTAACAGCTGGTCAGAGGTGAAATGCTATCAGAAGCAACTTTTAAACGACAAAACTGTTATTAAGGACCCAGAGTTGGGCTGATAAAGACCGTTTTAGAAGTTTCTGCACAGTCAATGTGAACTCTGTGAGGTGAAGGTCACAGGTTTACCACACCTGTGTGCACTCAGTCAAAAGCAAACAGTTGAGCCATCAGTGTGGTGTGTTTCACAGTGAAGAACAAACAGTATTTTTGCTCGATATGTGCACACAGAGCTCCTCTGACTAATTATTACCATTTTATTTTACAGTCTAAATGTTTTTTAAAAAAACTGTAACAGATGATCTGTGCTTCAAAAAGATATATAGACTGAAAACTGACAAAGCAATAGCAAATAGGTGTTTCAGTTGGACGCCTCCATCATTTCCACAAGCCTCAGATCTCAGAGCTTGAAAACAACAAAGTTTTCACATAAAAATGAATTTTAAAAAAAATGGATCATCAAATATCAGAACTGTGGTCAGTCATACTGATATCACTGATAAATTGATGAAGAAATCATCCGCGTAGCTCACAGGTGAGTCAGGGAATAATGACAGTGCCGTGTACAGTGTGCACCCCGGGGCCCCAAAGGACGGGTCGAACCTGCTGCAGAGTTTGCATTGAGGTCACAGTGAAGCGAGACAAACGGAGGAAACACAACACAGTGTGAGAAAACGCAAACATTTTTCAGTTCCTTCCACAGCGAGAACAAACTATGTTTAGTCTGTTCGACTCCCTGGAGCCGAACTGATCAACACTCGGCAGCCAAAAATATCATGACCATAAAAGGCCCGAAGAAACATTCTGCTGACCAGCGTTAACCGGCAGATCTGCTTGCAAAGGTATGAGTGTGTGTGTGTGTGTGTGTGTGTGTGTGTGTGTGTG
>NW_024582790.1:396933-398251 GCF_018398535.1 Haplochromis burtoni
CCCCAAAAAAACCACCTGACCTCTATCGATAAAATAATAAAATATCAGTTTTCACACATGTTGAAGATTTTCTCTTTCATTAAGTGATGATAATCAAACCACAGAGTACAGTTTTAAACAACCAGGTTAGTCTGCATCCACAGACTCAGATACCTGCTAACTGTTCTCAGCAACATCCAATCAAAACCCTCAAATTTCACTCAGCACAACTGAAGCTTCATGGATGCTTTGTTAGTACAATTACCTCACTGCAGCCACGTTATTAATTACATCAGGTCATTAAAAATGCTTCAAAAGTCTCCAACAGCACAAACACGCTCCACAGATCCAGTTCAGGTGAAGCCTCGAAGACAAGTAACAACTACAACCATCTACCTGTCAGCCACACCCATAATCATGCAAAGTTTAAGCCTTAAAACAGGTGAGTTATGAAAACATTCTCCTCCATAAAGGTGTCATGAAGGAGGAAACATTTTGTGCTTTAACAAACAAGTATATCTTTAAATATGAATAAAAAGCAGAAGATTGATAATAGAGTGGATCCCCACAATCTCCTATTCTGGTTTTTGTTACCCACAGTAAGAAAACTGAGTCACTGCTGGAGTTTCTGCTGGACGTCAGAGGAACTGCAGTTTGGCTGCTTCTGGCAGCAGCCGAGCTTTGACCAGCTAACCGTGACGTCTGCACGTTCTGTTCAGAGTTTACTTGTGTTCATTTTTTTAAAGGATTCTAGATCTTTTTGTCTTCTTTTTTTTTTCCTGTGACATGAATCAAACCTTTACACCAAAATAATCATAAGAACTCTAAACTGTCCACATTCTGTTATCTAATCGTGAAGCGGGGCAGCACCTGCGTCCGCTCACTGAACCTGAAGCCTGTTTCCTCCGACAGCCGCTGCTGGACTTTCCCTGCAAAACAAACCCTTTTTTCTGAGTTTGATGTCTGGGAGGAAGTGACTCCACGGCTGCCCACTAACAAAGTTGTTCTCTTTAAAAAAAAAAAGAAAAAGAAGAAGATCTGCTTTCTTTTTCCACAAATGAAAGGAAAAAGAGAATTGCCTGACGTGTTCGAGCTCATGGAGCTCTCACGGAGGACTTTCTCTCTCTTATAAGCTATAAAACGACTCGTTGAACATCACCGCTGTCATCATGAATCATATTTGCATCAAATATTTCAGACCAGGCAGAGACCACCTTGAAATTACAAATTGAAAATTCAAATTCAAATTTTATTTGTCACGTACACAGTCATACACAGTACGATATGTAGTGAAATGCTTGGACAACTGCTCGTGACCTAAAGAAAACAAAAAAAGAAA
>NW_024582790.1:398299-426282 GCF_018398535.1 Haplochromis burtoni
AGAATAAGATAAAATATATAAATTAAAGTTGAAAATAAAATAACTGTACAACAAAATACACAATATAGAACTATATAAGAATGTATGAAGAAATATAAATAAATATATACACAATAACAGCAGCATATACACAATAACAGCAGCTGTACAAGTATTAACTGGAAATGAAGAATATAGTGACCAGTGTTGTGCAATCCACATTTATTACACAATTATTGATCTTTTTTTTGCTCATTTTAAAAAAATGTGTTTCAGTTTTTACAGTCAGATATGATGGGCGGTTTTGATTCCCAGGGTTCATCATCCTCTGTTATCAAGCAGGGTGTGTTTACTTAACTTTAAATACAGCTCTTTGTTGACCCTGCGAGAAAACTTACTCAAACTGACTCGACATTTCTCATTGCAGAGGGTTAATGAACCAACATGCTGATTAAAACTGAGCAGCAGGTGAAGATCTGCAGCGTCCATGTGACACCTCAGGATGAGAATGTTTTGAATTTGATTGCACCGACTCCAAAATGGGGTTGACGCTCAGCCACTTTATTAGAGATATCTGTTCAACTGCTCATCAGTATCTAATCAGTCAATCAAGTGGCAGCAGCTTGGTGCATTTAGTCATGTAGACGTGGCCGAGATGCCTGCTGAAGTTCAAACTGGGGATCGGACTGATGAAGAAAGCTGATCTACAGTAAGTCACCGAGTGTGGCATGGTGTGTTTCAGAAACTGCCGATGTGCTGCCATTTCCCACAAACATCTCTGAGTTTACAGAAAAAATATAATACTGCCCCTCTATGGAAAGCAAGCTGATAGAAGGTAACAGGAACTCAAATAAGCACCTGTTACATCCAAAGTATGCAGAACAGTATCTTTGAACCTAGCAGCAAATGAGCTGCAGCAATTGAAGAGCACACTGTGTCATTCCTGTCAGTAAGAACAGGAAAGTGAGGCTGCAGTTCACACACTAAACAAAACTGGACAACAGAAGGTGGAAAAACTAAATCATGGCACGTCACGTCAGAAGAACTTTAAACTGAAAGGTCAGAGAGAAAATGCAGACTGCTCTGTGCAGAACCCGGTGACAGTCGGGAGAAGAAACCCCAAAAACTCAGCGACACAAACTAAAGCATGAATGAAACAATGCAGATCAGCTTCATCAAGAACATCTACTTTAGATAATAAAAGTGAATATCACAGCAGATTCACAGCACTAAAACTGAGAATATCAGACGACTTCTTCATCGGTACTGACCTCACGTGTTTGAGAAACACCCTTTGTGCTTCCACCCTTTTATTTTGTCCCCCCAACTTGCTGCTCCTGATCAGAGCCTGAAGATCTCCCAGAGCAGACAGAGACTTTTGTCTGCATCAGTCTGATTATCATTGATCGACGTTCACGCAAACGATTACTTTGATTATTGATTAGTCAGCTGGTTATTTGGCTTGTTTAAATGACAGTAAATATCAACTCCACCTCCTGGAGCTTCATGAGGACTAAAGAGAAACTTCTGGGTGTTTCCCCACAGGATAAGGACCGTGGCGCATCTCCTCCTGTGGGAGTGTGTGTGTCAGAAAACCAATTTCTTCCTTTAAAAAGTGCTCTGAGCTGAGTGAGCCTGCGCTGGGCTGCTGATGATCTAATGTGAATAAATCCAATAAAAGCAGCATGATGTAAGCGACACCTTACATCGCATCACGTGACTCTGCTGACCGCTTTACGGGTGCAGCATTGAAAGCAGGTCACTCTGCAGCTGCAAACACAAGCAGCAGGATTAACTATGTCCCCGAGGCTGGGAGAGGGGGAGGGAGGGGGGCATCCTGCACCTCTGTGCACCTCCTCCTCCTCTCTGTCTAACCTGATGTCAGAGGCTTTTGTTCGGCTCTCTGAGGCATCCTCTGCATGTTTCATGGAGCCTCGTTGAGATTCAGGGCGTGACTGAATCTGATTAACAGGAGCCGCAGAAGCACTAAAGCGAATCTGTGGAGGTAAATGTCACGCTCATGTTACAGTGAAGTCAAACAGGAAGCAGAAACACCGTGAAGTCCATTACACTCAAAGAAAACTCAAAACCCTTCGGTCTACAGCGTCGTTTGGAGAAACGTCTGCTTCCTCTTCAGTATAATGGAATAAACGGCCCAAAGTGCTAAAAAAGGCAATCAGTGAAGCACAAAGTCAGCGGCCCGCAGGGCGTCACCCAGCCTTCCACTGGGTCATTAACCCATTGCTGCTGTTAGCCAGTTTTACTTCTATAAAAGTTGCCCCAAAAGTCATAAAAAGGAATAAAAAGCAGGCACTGCTGCTGAGGTGAAATCAGAGATCAGACATCCATCATCTCAGACTCCAGACTCACAGAGCCACCCTGAAAACCTCTGAAGAAACGAGCTCAACTAGTTTCCTACATAAAAGAATTTTAAATGAAAAACATTTAAATCACCTCGATCTTCTTTAAACTATTACACTTAGAAAATGGAATAATAATAATAATGATAATACATTAAAGCACACTATACATATTATAATACATTATGTTTTCACTTCATTTTAACTGGCTTTAATGAGCTTTAATAGTTTTCATTTTTTATTACAAACAACATATGCTTTTGTGTTTTTGTATAAGATCAACGGTGAGATTTACTCTCACTCAGAAATATAGTGAATATAATCAATGACAAAACAAAATAATGGTTTGATAAAACAGAATGTGACAAAAATATAACTAAAGTAGCTCTTAAGTATGAAAGTTTAAGTTATTTTACTTCTATGAGCTGTTTTAGTTTATTCTACTCTACTGAGCTGTTTCAGTACAGAAATTTCCTAATTTTGGACATAAAGAAAGTTTTTCTCGGTCCTTGCCATCTGTCTGTTTTCTTTTGAGAAATAATAATAACACACACATTTGTGGGGGGAGGGGGGTGTGTGTGGAGGGCCTATCCCTGCCCAGTGGCCCTGCAGGAGTTTTTGTCCGGCCCTGTGCATCCAGCATTCAGGTTTCCATTAGCAGTTAAAGGGTCACACAGTGACTCAGAAGTACTTTTACTTTTACTCATATAACAGTGTTAATATAAACAGCTATAAGTGAGTCTGTGACTGATCTGCATGTATATGGGACAAAGCCCCATCCTGACTGTTGGTGAGTGAAACGGAGATTAATGAGGTCTTACCTGGGAAGGCGTGTGGGTTGGATGACCCTCTCTTGAGGCACTTGGAACAGAGAACATGTACAGAGTAGTGCAGACCGGGCCACTCCTGCAGCAGCATGTTCAGCTCCTCCACCAGTGGAGTGATGGCCTGCCAGGCAGTCCAGATGTTGGGCAGTGAGGCGTGGCTGGCGATGGAAAGAGTCTCCACCTGCAGCTTTCCTTTGGCAGGCCGGTGGCCGATCACCACGGGAACTTTACCCCGATAAGCGAAGATCTGGTGCTTGCTGTCTGAACGCTGCACCACGTGGCTGTTGATCTGCACGCTGAAGCGTGCGAACAATCCAGGAGGAAACAGGAAAGGGAAACTGTACTGGATGTGCAGCTGCTCCACAGAGAAGAAGTTACACAGAGGCAGAGAGCTCCCGCCGGCTGAAGCATCCACCTGGACCTCCTCGCTGCTGACGTAGCTGGGGAACTTGTACCACACAGTCGCGCCATTCAGAGGCTTGCTGCGGGGTTTGTTGATGCAATAGCAGATCCCCATTTTCTCCAGTAGCTCCATGATGAGATGGAGGTCCTGCTGGGTCTGGATGAGCGGTCTGAGGAGCAAGCGGATGACATTAGAGGGCAGGAGTCCATGCTGGAGGAAGCCCTCAACGTGGTGCTGCAGATGGGTGACCCTGAGGTTCTCTCCCTTCTTGTCCTCTATGACCAGACTCACTCGCCCCTTGTCCCCCCTCTCCCCTTCAGAGAGGAGCCGGTCCAGCAGGGTGGACTCATCCCTCTGGAAGAACACATTGAGAATTGCGATGAATCGTGGAAGATTGTGAAAAACGTATTCCCTTAGCGTGAGGCTGTCCTCAAAGTAGAGCAGCTTCCCACTCTCGTGCAAGTAGGATAAAGCGCTCTGCAGCCGGTCCTCAGTGAGCCCTGCCTGCAGGCCCAGTCGGGCTGATTCCCACCACGAGAGCCACAGGTCTTTGGGCTTAAAGTGCAGCTCCTCCAGCATCTGCCAGGACTTTGGCAGCACACGATGGAGGTTGGGGAAGATCTCCCTGTGTTCTGCAACGGACATGAGCTTCTCCCTCAGCCTTGGGATGTTCCTCTGAGCACCTGTGCAGCTAACTCTCAGGACAGGAGAGAGGATCTGCAGCCGGTGGTTCAGCATGTACTGCAGCTGGGCTTTTCGGCGCCTCAGGTTTTTGTCAGTGACACCGTAAAAGAGGATGTGAGGGCTGGAGGTGCGGACGTTGTAGCCCTGCTCCAGAGCCTGGTCCACCTGCAGTGCCAGCCCCCTTAAACTCTGGATGTCCCTCTTCTCCTGCAGGCCAATCTGCCTGTGGATGTCCAGAGTCTTCTCCTCCACCTCCACCTCTGCACACAGGTCTGTGTGCGTGCCCACCAAGCAGACTACAGCATGGGGCACTTTGGCGCAGAGCAGGTGGAGGAAATACCCAACATGGGTGTAAAAGTTCTTGGGTGAGTACGTTTTGAGGTTGATGACGAGAATGTAGAGAGCACCGGGGGAGAGAAAGAAGGGTTTGATCAGGTCGTAGTTTTGCTTCCCTGACAGGTCATACACGAGGAACGTGAGGTGGCGATCAGCGTCTGCCACCCAGTTGGTGACTTCAATTCCTTTGTTTCCCTGGTTACTGCTGGCGTCCTGCTGCGTGCTCACCAGGCTCTGCCTCAGCCGGGTTTTCCCTGCGTTTTGGGTCCCCATCAGGACCAGTTTGAGCCGTGGCTTCACGGCAAACTGAGAGTGTGCAAGCTCCTTCTGATACACTGCAATGTATGGGATTCCCTTCATGCACACCTCGTACGGTGGCTGGATCAGAGGGTTATCCTTCACTTTCCAAATGTTCACTTTGGAAAGCTTTCCAAAATTATCTGGAAGAATGGCTATTTGGTTACCCTGTAAAACGAGCTCCTCCAGATTCTCCAGCTCCACGATGGAGTCAGGCAGATATGTGATGCTGTTATTGTCCAGCCACAGGTTCACCAGCTTCCCCAGCTGGCCGATTTCCTCTGGAATATGAATCAGTCTATTCCTGCTCAGGTAAAGCTCCTCTAATCCCGTTATGCTCAAAATAACCTGGGGAAAGTTTTCAAAGTCATTTGAGGACAGATTGAGCATTTTGAGTCTTTGCAGGCTGCCGAAGGAGGGGGGCAGCTCTCTGAGGTGGTTCCCGTCCAACATCAGGCTCTCCAGGTGCTGCAGGTGACAGAAAGTGTGGGGTAAGGAGGACATGTGGAGGCTGCTGAGCCACAGGATTTTGATGGACTGCAGCTTCCAAACGTCCACCGGTAACACCTCAAACTTATTCCCAGAGCAGTCGAGCTCCTCCAGCTCACTGAGGGCCATGATCTCGGGGGGGAACTGGTTCAGCTTGTTGTGATCTGCATCCAGAGTTCGCAGGTGGGCGAGGCCGGAGAACGACCTGGGGAAATCATGCAGGTCGTTAAAGCTCATGTCGAGCTCCTCCAAAGACTGCAGAGCTCCGATCTGAGCTGGCAGGTGCTGGATTTTGTTGTGGCTGATGCACAACTTCTTCAGCCCTCTCAGCTGCCCCACGCCCTCAGGAAGGCTCCTCAAACAGTTGTGGCTCATGTCGAGCTCCACCAGCCGCCCCAGCTCAAACACTACCCTAGGGACAGAGCTGAACTTGTTCCTGCGGAGGACCAAGACGCGCAGGTTGTTCAGGGAGGATTCCAGGCCGTCCGGCAGCTCCTGCAGAGAGTTGTTCCCCAGGTTGAGCGCCTCGATGTCGGCTATGTCCTCTGGCAGGATGATCTGGTTGTTTTTGGAGCAGAGAGTGAGCTGCCTCAGGTTGCTCCGCAGCTTCCTGGAGCGGAGGGCGGCATCCCTCCACAGCCTGGCCGTTTTCAGATTGTTCTCCTTGTCCTCCATGGCGCTGCAGCCGGACCCCTCCTCCTCCTCCTCCTTCTCCTTGTTTTCATTGAGAGTTTTCATGGATCCTGAGCGGGCAGCATGGTGGACGGAGTCCCTCAGAAATCAGCGCGCTCCTCACCCACAAACCCTCCTCCTGAGAGGGCAGACGATCGGCTTCGAGTCGGGAAATGATCGAGTTTGTCGAGAGGAGCGGGAGGCGTGTGCGCGGCCGCGGAGGCATCCTTTTCTCCTGCGCCACTCAGCACACAATAAAGGCAGACCTCAGCGCTCACAGCTCCGGCTTTAAACCGAAGCTCCGGAGCCTCGCTTCTCCTCCAGTCATCGCCGCCGCCCTCTTCGCCTCCATTAGCCGTCCTCCGCCTCTTTCCGACCTGGTGGATGTGCGCGTTTGTGAGCGCTCTCCGAGCCTCCGTGTCGCTTCCTGGGAGCGGGGAGTGGAAGTAAAGGAGCAGCCGCTCACTGCGTCAGATCTCTAAGCCCGCCTCCTCCCTTTCTCCTCCTCCCTTTCTCCTCCTCCCTTTCTCCTCCTCCCTTTCTCCTCCTCCCTGCACTGTGGAGAGCAGCAGGAGGAGGTGGAGGAGAAGGGAAAGTAATCGGAGGGTGAACGCTTCCTAAACTGTGCAAAGAAATTCAGACCAAACACAAAAACAGTGAACAGTTCGACAGAAACATTTCTGCCGAGACAGAGAGAGACGATCAGCTGATGAATGCAGAATTTATAAATGTAGTCTGAATATTCATGTTTACACATGCAGAGGTTCAGAGTCCAAAGAGGATAAATGCGAGTAAAAAAATAAAAGAATAAAGGTGATAATATTAGTGATAAAGTCTGAACATGAGCGCGAAAAGACTGTAAATGTGAGTTCTACTACGGCAGAAGAAGGACTCTGCCTCCACGTGCTGGTCATGATGTGGAAGTACACCAAACAGCACGTTTAATTCCCAGGCGTCTCCTACAGAGCTGTTCTAGCTTAGTGTTAGAGTGTGTTCACTTATTTCAGTATTCTGGTTGGAATTTCATTAGTTTCTCTCTTTTTTATTATTCACAGCATTTTAGATGTTTTTGATACTGCAATCATACTGTTAAACTGAGTAACCTTGATAACCTGCAGTCTTACACACACCACTCAGGAGCTTCTCTCCTCCTGTCATGCTTACATCTGCAACACATGTAAGACCACATCTGTCTACAACACTGAAATCCACACAGATCTTTATTTGTCCTCTGCCTGAAACCTTTCTACCTATAAAAGCACGTTGGGACTGAAGCTGTTTCCAGACTACTGCAAGCTGACAAAACAATAGGATATCTCATTGGCTTTGATGTTTCCACTAATGGCATAAAATCTAATATTGTGTTTAATTAAGTAGACCAAACTCCATTTTTATCAATTTGTTATTAGAGCTCAGTTTAACTAAGTTACCGGTACTTTTCAAAAAGCTGATCAACTCAGTTTATTTGAGTTGATATAAATTAGAAAAACTAAGTAAACTGGAAATGTATTCAAACTGTTTTTGTGCATTCTCTCAGTTTAGCACCAGGTTTATGAACTTGCTAACTAGCCAGTTTTAGCCTAGCTTTTCATATCACCGATGCTCAGTGTGCATGCTGCTGCATTTCAGCTCATGTTACTTAAAATTAACCTTGCAGCTTTAAAAACCTTGTATAAAAATCGTATACATTTTTTGTTGATTGTTTGAAATAGAAAAGTGAGCAGCTATAAGAGCCCAGATGAAACTTATTCAGAAGATGCAGCCGTTAGGGGGCGGGGCTTGTTTTTAATCCATATAAACCTTTATAACATATGAACTGTTTAACCCCTGTATTTATTTCAATGCTTTGTGATTGCTTTTCAACATCTGTGACATCGATTAATGTCACAGATCTCAAGTGTTTTTTTTTTTGTTACAAAACTTTCACTTCATCACTTAAATCACTTTAAGCATATTTGCACTGCACAAGACATAATGTGGATTGCACAACACTGGTCACTATATTCTTCATTTCCGGTTAATACTTGTACAGCTGCTGTTATTGTGTATATATTTATTTATTTATATTTCTTCATACATTCTTATATAGTTCTATATTGTGTATTTTGTTGTACAGTTATTTTATTTTCAACTTTAATTTATATATTTTATCTTATTCTTCCCAGTTAAATTTACCCTTCATTCTAATTTGTGTTGTACAGTTATTTCATTTTTAACCTTAATTTATATTTTATTCCTTCCTAGTTAAATTTACCCTTTTTAATTTTTCATATTTATTTCCTATCTTATTCATAGCCTTTTCCTTTTTGTTTTCTTTAGGTCACGAGCAGTTGTCCAAGCATTTCACTACATATCGTACTGTGTATGACTGTGTACGTGACAAATAAAATTTGAATTTGAATTTGATTTGAAAACGTGTTTAGACAGGTTTTGTTGTGAAAGTCCAAAGCCATAACCAGATTACCGGCTTGTTAAATAGTTAAAGTCTAGGTTGGCTTTATAGTTGAAAATAAAGTAATTCAGCTTGTCCTAAAGAATTAAATTAAATCCCATGTTTGAATCATATGAAACATTTTGGGTAAGCACTGCCACATGTTTTATCAGGTCATTGTGCTTATTAGAAACTTTATATATTGGATGTTAGCTTTTAACAAGCATGTAATGATTACATTTAAATTAGGTGTTCTTTTTTAAACACGTATTTATTTAGGCCTAAACTGACAGTGGCAGTACCACACATTCAGACACAGTAATAGACGGTGTTTTTAATACTATATGTGTTAGTCTAATTTGGTTGTATGAGGTCTACATTGACCTTCTGTCTTGTAAGTTATAATGACTGCACAACCATTAGGGATCAAAACAGCTTCTAAATAATTTGTTGGTCCCTGTACTTGTTTCTTACTGTCTTTGAGTTTCGGGACCAGCACTCCCCACGTTACATCAAACTCGTACAAGTCTAGAAATGGAGCTGTTGGACAGAAAGACATCAACTGAGTGGTAAACATTATTGGGCAAGTTGCTACAAATTGTTTTTTAATTTAGTAGAACTTGAAATGTTTATCTGTGGGTAAACATTTAGTATTTCACAGTCAGAAACATCAAGTTATTCTTAGTATTGTATACTTGCAATGAATAAGCTGCCCTAACGTAGTTCTTTTAAGTAAGCTTTACTTAAATTTTTTGCATTGTTTTTTTGTTTTTTTTAGTTCTGTGAACTAATTTGATTTTACAGTGCAGTTGTTCATGGGTGACTGGTGCATCTGTCATCATCAGAGACCTTAAGGCCAATTAACTGACCTGGTTTGCTCTGTTTTTTTCATATTTCCCCTCTGAATGGAATTAGTTCAACCTCTACCCCTTTTAAGGGAATAATTATTTATTCTCTGTTGAATCGTTAGTGTTCTCCTTCACAAAAAAATAAACAGTCTCTAATTGTTATAGTAGTTTTCATTTTAATGGAGAGCAACAGAATATCAACCAAAATTTTTTTAAAAAAAGGAAAAATCACATTACATAAAATGTATAAACTGATTTGCATGTCAGGGAGTGAAAGAAGTGTTTCAATGCCCTGTAATTTTTATTGTGCCAAATCACAACAGTCTCCTCAATGTGCTTCCTTTTCCAAGATGGCGCAGCGAATGGATGCCCTGGTACTTCAGGCGCATTTTCCGTCTTGTTTTTTTGCATATTTTGTGTTTCTGGACACTCTTCTGGATATTCTTACACCAGAGAAGCGCTTCTTAACTACAGGACTACAACACCGGTGGACTTATTTCCAGTATTTGTCACAGCTGCGGTGGATAAACTCCCACCACTTACTCTGATTCAAACACATGACCCTGTATTGTGGTCTATGCACCTGTTCCATTCTTGCACTGATCATCACCTGCACTCATGTATATATCAATCTGTTTAGCTCTTTTTATCTTTAAGTGTTTGTCTTATCGTATGTCTTGCACAAAGTACAGCAGCAATTTCCTAATGTTGTAAATCTGCTCAACATTTGGCAATAAAACTCTTTCTGATTCTGATTTATACTGTAAGATGAGGACTCTACAGTAATACAAAGAAACCCAAAGAATCAGATGATGCCTGTTAACAAACACTTGGTCACAGTGGAAAGGAAAAACTCAGTTTTAACAGGAAGAACCTTCAGCAGAACTAGTGCTCAGGGAGGGGCGACCATCTGTCGCCAGATGTTCACTCTCACTTCACTTCCACATATAGAAGGAAGATGTTTGTTTGCATGATTATTTAGTGCAAACATGTATTCTGTCAGATATCTCAGACTTTTATCTGAGTTAGTGCTCAGCTCAGATAAAATAATTATTGTTGGTAATTTTTACATCCATGTAGATGAGAGTCCCCTTCTGCTTTTGGATCATCTCTCCTCATCTCATTTCCTTGATTTCTTTGCTCGTGTAATGGGTGCATTAGAAAGATTTTATCATTATTTTTCATGAATATTTATATGTTTATTTTGTGTATTTGTATTTTTGTGAACTTTTATTTTGTTTGTGTGACCTTTGACTTCCCATGTGTGTCACTTCCTACTCTCCTCAGTCAGCCGAGGCCTCGCTGGGCAGAGGTGAGTTTCTGTTTCTGCTCCAGTTTACAGAACAGTTGCATGCAGTAAAGGTGCTAAAAAGGTTCAAACCCAGTTGGTTTTATTTTTATAATATTGTTGGATGTTTTTAGTCTAAACTGTTTTTCTGTTGAGTGCACCACTTTATTGTAATATGCTAATTTGCTGAACTTACGCTAGGTTAAGAGAACATGCAGGTGGTTTCTCATGCGGCCTGCTACTTTTCCCTCTTATAAAGGTGTGCACGTAGAAAATTTAAATGGCAGCATTAAAAAAAGATCAAATAGAAGAAAGTCTATTAATGTTAATGTTTTTATTCATCAGAGCACAAATAAAAAACACAAGTTCACCTAAAGTATTTTCTTTCAAGTCTCCAAAAACTCAAAACCTGATAAAAATGAACACTGAGCAAAACTCAAACGTCTCATTTTGTGCCGATGAACTCTGCCGTGACCACTAGAGGGCACCATCTCCGTATAACTGAGTGGACGCTGCGACTGTGGTCAGCTACGTTTAAGTGGTGTTACATGGAGAGAAAGCAAGTGAAGCGCAACAGAAGCCAGTTAGAATCAGATTGACAGACTTTTAACTGACACACCAACGCTCGGCTTCATTACATCCATGAACCTCCTTTCGGGTCCTCTTTTCCTCTTGTCTGGCAGCTCGAGTCTCAATTATACCTTTAAAACCATGAGAATAAAATCAAAGTGTGAATGAGAGTTCCCGATAATCAGATTCTATAGAAAACATGGAGACTGTAGAGTATTTACACTGAATATGTTCATTTGTTCCCTTCATTAAAAATCAATCAGTTCATCAAATAAAATCAGTCGTTGATCGACTCAGTTTGATTGACAGGACAGATGATCAGAGGTGCAGAGAATGGGTGGAGTTTGTGAATGAAGGAGTAGCCAGTAAAGGAGTGGATAAGACCTACATCATAAAAGGAAACCAGACCCTCCTCATAATCCACAAACACCCCCACCATCTCAGGACCAGACTGAAGACAGAGGGGGACTGGAGGACCAGCAAGAGCTTTGTATTCATTTCCATTTCTTAGCCACACAGTCCAGAAACCATCCTGAGGAGTCAGTTCGATTTTTCCCTTCCTGTTGATCGACTCTCTGGCCACTCCTAAATCCCAGTCAGTTTTTCCTTTAACCTGAACCTCAAAGTAAAATCTGCCTGAAGAGAAACTCTGCTTTCCTAAAACATTAGGGCATGGAGAAAATCTCTCTGGGTTGTCAGGAAGTTTCTTCCTCACATCACCACAGTGCACTTGTTTTTCATCATCAGACAGGATGAGTTTAGAATTTGCTGTATCCGGATCCAGAGTCACGTCCACTGCATACTGCTGGACCCTCTTCAGCTCAGCCTCAAACAGCTTCTTCTTCATGAGTTTCCTGAGCGTCTCCTCCAGCTGAGCCACAGCTCTCACCACAGTCCCCTCGTATGATGGTGGACGGACACTCACTCCTCTCCAGTCCTTGGTGGGTGGAGCAGCTTTCTGGGACGAGAAGCTTTGGAGTAGGTGGAGGTGGTCTTGAGAGCGTGAGAGCTGCTCCACCTCAGATCTTCTCTTCTTCAGCTCAGAGATTTCCTGTTCCAGATCTTTGATCAGACCTTCAGCGTGTTTCTCTGTTGTTTCCTGTTTGTCTTCGATCTCCTTTATGAGCTCCTTCTGGTCTTTATCGACAGACTTCTTTAGAGCAGTGAAGACCTGAACACCTTCTGCTTTCTGTCTGTCTGCAGCACCTTTACTCATCTTCACTGACTCTTTGATCTGCTGAATCTTCAGTCGTCTCTTCTGGATCATCTGCTGAATTTCAGCCTCTGTCTTCTCCAGCTCTGCCTTCTTTCCTTCATATTCGTCCTTCAGAGGAACAAACTCGTGGTTCTTGTGGTCTGAAATACAGAGCAGCAGTGACAGACACGTCTGGTCAGTCTTACAGAACAGAATAATGTGTAATGTACTTTCTGGTCCCAACAATGTGGCGATTGGCTCAAGAGTTGGGAGTTCGCCTTGTAATTGGAAGGTTGCCGGTTTCGAGCCCCGGCTTGGACAGTCTCGGTCGTTGTGTCCTTGGGCAAGACACTTCACCCGTTGCCTACTAGTGGTGGTCAGAGGGCCCGGTGGCGCCAGTGTCCGGCAGCCTCGCCTCTGTCAGTGCGCCCCAGGGTGGCTGTGGCTACAATGTAGCTGCCATCACCAGTGTGTGAATGTGTGTGTGAATGGGTGGATGACTGGATATGTAAAGCGCTTTGGGGTCCTTAGGGACTAGTAAAGCGCTATATAAATACAGGCCATTTACCATTTACCAACAATTTAATAGCAAAATCTACAAAAGTTTAACTTATCCTTCTTAATTAAATATTTGTTTAGAGTGTTACAAACTATAAACTTTTCCTTCTCTGTGTTATATTCAGAGTATACATCCATTAGTTTATTTGATGGGTGACATACTTTTATAACATACCACTTTACAAAAAATAAATGTTTTTCCAATTAAAGCACATATTTGTTTTGAAAATGACTCAGAACATTTTATTAAGGATAAAGGAAGCAGACAATAACCTTGTGTTCTTCTGTGATGTTAGTGTTGGATGAAGGGAGCAGTATCCTGTTGGCCAAGGATCAAATGCAAACACATGACACTACAGAATGAAGTGAATGTGAGCCTTTACTGGCTGATGCAAACAGGAAGAGTGGATAATAAAAGCCAGAAGAGTCAAGAAAGAAGTAATTAAAAAGAAAACACAGCATGAAACATCACAGCAACTACTTCTTCTAAATACTAAAAATGTCTTTCTTACATTAGTGGAAGTAAAAGGATATTGAACGTAGTCTGTGAGCAGTTGGCAAACTTTTGCAGACAAGTTTGTGTTTTCTATGCAAACTGCAGCGAGCTCGTCAGCCTGCAGACACCAAAGCGAGGGAGCTTTTCAGTGCAGCACCAATTTCACCAGAAGACTGCCAGTGAAGGAATCCACATTCTTCCATAGTGACCAGTGGTTACCAAGAAGTCATAAGCTGATGTTGAGGCCTGTTTGACTGCAGTGTAAATGATCCAGTGTTACACTGTGCATTTTTAAAATGTTGCCTCACCGCCTTCCCTGGTGGGTGATCTATCTCTACACATTTCAGAATAATTAATGAAGATATTTGTTAGTGAGGTGTGTTTACAGATTTAAGTCTTCAGCAGAAAACTGAGCTGATGGTCGCTCACATCAGCTGATTAATTCATGTGGCTGTAGGATGAGCTCTTTGGAGGTCCTGCTGAACTCCTTTATTTGCAGCCGTCCCTCCTTCACCTGCACAAACACCCTGATTAGAGTCAAGCAGCTCAGTGTTCTTCTGTCTGCTGGATTTCTGCCCCCTGCTGGCCTGGAGACAGATGACAACAGAGAGATCAGAGTGACAGCATCACAGGCTGAGGGCTTCATTCTCAGATACAAACACGTGTTCAGTACCTGACAGTAGAAATAAAGGGCAGCGATCACCAGCAGCAGAGTCAGCGGTAGGATGAGCATTGTGATGAGAACTGTGAAATCTGTTCGAGCTGATAAAAACACATTCATCTTTGTATTAAAGTGAAAATAGTAGGATAAAAAGGGAGAAACAAGAACGTAATACTGTGGTAATTTCTAAGTTATTACCATTCAATTAATGCTGGTAGTTTCTTCTTGATGCATTCTCAATCATCCAGGAAAGTAAATCTCCAAAAAGTTGATTCTGTTCATCTGGACGTAGCGTTTTATGGGAGAAACGTTTCGTCACTCATCCAAGTGACTTCTTTAGTTACTTCAGTTCAGTTTGTACATGGAAGAAGTGGAAAAGAGGGCTTTGCTATCCTACCCTTGAACACCACCAAGCCATTGGTTCAGATATGTGGATGACACCTGGGTGTAAATCAAATCTCAGGACATACCACAATTCACGGATCACATTAACTCGGTGGACTGACAAATCAAATTCACCATAGAGGATATGAAAGTGGCAGGTTAGCCTTCTTAGACTGTGAGATTTCCATCAGTAATGAGGGACATCTAAAAGCTGACGTGTACTGTAAACCTACACATACGGATCAGTATTTAAGGTTTGACTCTCATCATCCACTGGAGCACAAACTGGGTGTCATCAGGATGCTATAACACAGAGCGAACACCATCCCCACAGACACAGCGGCCAGGGAGGCAGAAGAACGGCACATCAAGAAGGCCCTGAGTAAATGTGGTTATCCCAGCTGGACTTTTGTCAAAGCTGGAAAGACACCTAAAGAAAGCTCCAGCTGATCCAGGAGAGAAGGACAACCGCTGCCCAAGTGAAAACCTGTAGTGATCCCATATGTGTCAGGAGTATCGGAACAGTTGAGACACATGTTTTCTAAACACCGGGTCTCTGTGTCTTTTAAACCCCAAAACACGCTGCACCAAAAACTGGTCCACCCCAAGGATCGGGTCCCCCAAACAGAGTAACATAGTGCACGCTGTTAAGTGCCAGGAGGATTGCCAGGATTTATACGTCGGGGAAACCAAACAACCTCTGGCGAAGTGGATGACACAACACAGAAGAGCTACCTCATCAGGCCAGGACTCTGCAGTCTATTCACACCTACAGGCCAGTGGACACTCTTTCAATTATGAGGATGTACACATCCTGGACAGGGAGGAACGCTGGTTTGAGCGCGGAGTCAAGGAGGCCATTCACGTGAAATGGGAAAGACCATCTCTGAATCAAGGAGGGGGCCCAAGGGTACATCTTTCGCCATCTTACAATGCTGTGATTGCAGCCATTCCCCAACTCTCTGTGAATGGTACTCATGGCCATTGATCAGTGGTCTTTGGTCAGTGGTTGTTGATCAATGGTCATGAGAATTTGCATAATTAAGATTAAGGAACTGACCTCCCAGCCCGTTGTTCCTTCAGTGGGCTGGTTTCAGTCATTATGCAAATTTACTGTTTATAAGATTGGGGAAACCTGCAGTCAGCTGAGACTGAAGAAGTCACTTGACGAAACGTTTCTCCCACAAAACACTACGTCCAGATGAACAGAATCAACTTTTTGGAGAGGCTGGTAATTTCTGTGTAATAAGCAGAGCTTATTACAGAGCTGCAAAATGCTGAACTGCCTGTTTTTTTTTTATTAATAACATATATGTGATTATTATGTGTCACAGATTTAAGCCCCATAGGGCTTAAATCTGTGACTCTCCACCATTTAAACTTAGAACTCAATAAGCTTCTCAGACGAGATGTAAAACATCTTCAGGAAACTTAAAAAAGTCCAGACGCTTTTATTTCCAAGCTCCTTAGATTTTGCAGCTCTGGTTCCTCATTATTAAACAGAAGCTACCACTAGTAATTGAGTAGTAATAACTTGGTAATAACTTGAGTGGTAATAACTTTATTATGTGGTAATAAATTACCACATTACATTCTTGGATTTAATTATATTCTGCTGAAATAAAAACATTTAGTTGGAAAAATAATTAGCATATAACAAACCACAGCTTCTACGGGCTCAAAAAGAATTCAAACCGACAGATGTCACTGAAACATCGATTTTATCTGGCTAATGTGGATTCAGGTCATAAACGGTATCATCAAAAATTCTGACAGCAAACTCAGAAATTCCAGCTTCCGACTTCAACTGGAATGTAACATATCCTTCAGGAAGCCAGGTGACCTGGTTCTTTGGGTCATCAACTCATTCAGCTTTCAAAGCTGTAAACATCTGAGAGTCTCTGCTTCAGCTTACCTGACACAGTGACAGACAGCAGGCGGCTCTCAGAGGAGAAGTTATGAGCGATAGCATAGACGTGATAAACACAGCTGTAGTTTCCTTGGTGGGCGAGCTTTGCAGCAGGAAACAGGAAATAAGCAGAGTGATTGACAGCTGGTTGGGTGTAGTTGTATGCTGTGTTGGAGGAGGTGAAGGTGAGCTGGAAGAAGCCTCCTGGATACTGTGGCTGGATGGAGCAGCTGATGGTGAAGTTAGAGCCCCTTGATACCCGAAGCTCCTGCTGCTGGGCTTTGGAGACCCCGTTCATGGAGGACACAGAGATGACTGGCTGAACCAGGAAGTCTGTAAACACAGAAAATCTTCTGAATCTGAGGTGAAAGAGAGAGGTTTGATTCATTCATGAGAGGTGGAACGGTGGAGCATTTTGGTGTTAGCAATATTTAAAATGGTGAAATACCACAAGCTTGTTAATGCTACAGTCCAAAATAAATCCAAATTTGTGTGTCCACTTCTTATTTTTAAAGTCACTAAAAATATATGCTGTGCAAACACTCCACCCTGGAAACAGAACAGCTCGAATAACTGATTGAAAGCTCCAAATGATTCTGACACTCACACCATGATGAGTGGATTTTGAACACGACTGTAGTTTCTGATGGTTGAATTGTACACCAGTGTAATTAATTTACACTGTTAGGCTGATATAAACAAGTTTTATGTTCTTGTACAGACAGAAGGAATTCACAGTAATGGTTTAGAGAATCGTCTTTGAACTGTTACAGGCTGGGTTTCCTTGTTTGTATTTCTGATAAAATACTACTTATTATTAATCTATTGCTCTCTTTCACAGCATGTCTTTTGTCCTGTCTTTCTTCTCTCACCCTAACCAGTGGCGACAGATGGCCGCCCCTCCCTGAGCCTGGTTCTGCTGGAGGTTTCTTCCTGTTAAAAGGGAGTTTTTCCTTCCCACTGTAATCAAAGCGCTTGCTCATAGGGGGTCATATGATTGTTGGGTTTCTTTCTGTATGTGTTACTGTAGGGTCTACCTTCCAAGACGACGCACCTTGAAGTGGCTGCTGTTGTGATTTGTTGTTGTATAAATAAAACTTAAATTTAAAGGAATGGTAAAATGACAGCAACATGGTGGCACAGTAGTTAGCACTGTTGCCTCACAGCAAGAAGTCCCTGAGTTAAATTCTGCCATTGGACCTCGGTCTTTTTGTCTGTCTGTCTGCTCTGCCCATTTGTGCGTGGGTTCCCTTCAGGTACTCTGGCTACCTCTCACAGTCCAAAGACATGGAGTCAGTGGGGTTAGCTTGATTGGTAACTCTAAATTTCCCATAGGTGTGAGTGTGAATGGTTGCTTGTCTCTTTGTGTTAGCCCTGCAATAGACTGGCGACCTGTCCAGGGTGTACCCTGCCTATTGCAAAAAGACAGCTGAGATAGACTAAAGCCCCCTTGCAGCCCTGACAAGGATAAGAGAATGGAATGCATTTCTTTTAATAGCTAACTGAGATTTCTGCAGAGATCTTGCATCTGTTTCTAAAAACTGTTTTGATTGCCGGTCTCTCACCTCTGACATTTGGGGCAGCTTTGAACTCCAATTATTTCTGATGGAACTCTATTCTCCTGTGCTGGGTGCACTTGTTTATCACCATTCCAAGTTTAACAAGGATTTCATTTCAAGACCTTTCTGTCTTTTTATCTGGGATCTTACCAAGATTTGACAGCATTCTAATTCCTGGGGGTTTTTTATATTCACGTTTGTTGCTACCAAAAATGTCTTGTGAAAGATTTCCCTTATCTTATTGACTCTTGTAATGTTGTTCAATCAGTCAGGGATCCCACCCATGACCATAGACATACTTTGGATTTAGTTTTATCTTGTGGTCTGCAGCTCCGCGATATTGACATTTGCAAGCTCAACTTTTCTGGTCAGATGCCTGTTATAATCCAAATTTCTGCACCATGTCCCCGAGTTAAACCTCTTTTACCTGCGTGCAAATTCTGCATCATCCCTCCTGCTACTGCTGGATGTTTTTCTGCTGTTTATCAGAATATTGGTGCACTTCCCTTGGACAATTACTCCCTTAAGCTCAGCGCTGATCATCTGCTCACTTTGTTCAGCATGTTCTTGATGCTGTTCCTCCTTTTAAATCTAAGTACATTAGACCTAAAACAAATCCCTGGTTAAGCAATATCACTCTCAGAAGGGCCTCCAGAAAAGTGGAAGGAAAATGGCAAAAAGATCAAAACTACAAAAACGAAGTATTAAGTATCAGACATCATCTCTAATAATTGTTACAGGCCCTGTGTCCAGTGTGAAGGTTACTTCAGCCACCTGTGGAAGCTTTTTACAGTTTTTTGTTGATAAGGTTGCTACTACCAGGTCTAACTTTGCTTATAAATAAATGGATTGATTGATTGATTGATTGATTGATAATTAGCGAAGACAGCTGGGTCATTTTCTCTAATGGTTACATTTTTACTTGAAAAGAAATGTATTAAGTCATTTCTTGGTACCCATAAGGCATTCAAATGAATTAAAACTCTGTCTGGGTCTTTGATTGAATACTAAGCTGGAGTTGAGGGTTGCTACCACACCCCCGCCTGTGCTAAAGGATTCTGACAATGGTATAACTCCATCAAAGCTCTGTACTACTTACTTATTAAAAACAGAGGTTAGGACTTTTTAAACAGAAAGAGCTGATCCAGATGTGCTGTACTGGAGTGCCGGTTCTGCACATCAATAACAGAAAGATCTTTTCTTTATACTAGTCTAGCATTTGATTGAGCTAACATATGAAAGCATGGCACTCTCGTGATGCACCCACACAAAAAAGATACAACTCAAGTGAGCATGTGCAATTGGTGCGATCCAGAACAGGTGTGATCAGTGTGGTCCAGTATCACGTAGAGCTACAACAGGACCAAGGTATGTTTTAGTTCCTGCTGTCAGCTCAGGTTCTCCTCCCTCCTGTCCTGTTCCCTGTTCCCAAACAACCTGTTAACTAGTTTAATTATCCTACAGCCTTTGTGTCTGTACTTGTCTATGAACTTTGAAAGCTGTTAGGCTGAAGGAGTCCTTCAGGCTGGTTGGACATTGGTTTAGAGGATTTCTTAAGTTCTGCCATGTTGTGACTGCTGGAGACAGTCTGTTGCTAATCTTGCTGCTATCTTTCACAGCTTCATAAATCTCTGTCATATATGAAGTCATGGATGATATCATCAGTATGATTACCTGAACAGGTTAGTTTCAGGATTTGGTAAGAAGAATCTGTCTTTGCACAACCCCTCAAAGGAGATGTGGATAGAACACACTCAGGTGTAATCAACCATGCAGATGTGCGTGAGGAGCGTCGCTTTTCTATAGAAACAGCTGAGCCACAGTCCAGATGTTCACAGAAAACAGCTGCTTCTTTCAGGGTCCAGGAATCATGAGAGCCACACAATGGTCTCCATCCTGCCAGATGTTTTAACTCCAGTGTACCTGCACAGCGACTAGGTCCTCCTACCAGCCTGACATCATTATCTGAAGAGAAAGCAGAGAGTCATCAGTAAAAGAATAAAGTGAGTTTGAACCACATCGAAGCAGCAGCTCCTCTTCTACCTGAGCAGGTGAGTCCAACAGCTTTGCCAGGTGAGCAGCTGTTTCTAGCTGAGGCTGAGCTTCTACAGTCCAGGAGAGCAGACTCATGGCCTCCACACTGGAACTCTTTGCTCCACACTGAAGCCTCCACTTCTTCATACAGCGCCCCTTGGAGGACCGAAGGAGGCCCACAGCCGAGCTGCCTACAGACCACCTCTGCATCCTGCTTGTCAAAGTCAACTTCACACACTGAGGACCAGCTCTGGTTAGACTTCACCTCCAGTCTGCCTGAACACAGACTGGAACCATTCAGCAGCCTGACAGAGTCTGGAGACATCAGAGAAGATCAAACAGAGAGATCAGAGACAGCAGACACACAAGAAAAAGATGGCAGCAAACAACTATTCACTGATTCAAACTCAGCACAACTCAACATGACTTCATCATTAATGATAATAATAATAATAATAATGGATTGCATTTATATAGCACTTTTCTAGACACTCAAAGCACTTTACAATTCCATTATTCATTCACTCTCACATTCACACACTGGTGAAGGCAAGCTACAGTTGTAGTCACAGGTGCCCTGGAGCAGACTGACAGAAGCGAGGCTGCCATATCGCGCCATCAGCCAAAACCAGTAGGCAGTAGGGTGAAGTGTCTTGCCCAAGGACACAACAACCAGTACAGACAGAGCTGGGGATCAAACCGACAACCTTCCGGTTACAAGAGAAGCTTCCCAACCCCCTGAACTACGGTCACCCCCATTAACAACAGAACACATCTTTATAACAGCACACACTGGAGACATGTTAGCATAACAGTTAGATTTCATAATAAAACAGCTGTAGTTGCAGGCCCAGCCTACTGGTTCCCTTTGTGGATGTGTAGTATTGTCCCTTTTTCTTGTGGAACCAGTAAAATTGGTGCAGCTGATGCAGGGACATAACATGGCCAGAGAGACAAATTTGTTGACATATTATATTTTATGTTTCTTTATTTTCCTTTTGGTGGTGATGGTGTATTGTCTGTGTAAATGCTCATTTGATGGTTTTATTCCCAATTCTCCTTCCTATCTTTGTCTTGCCTTGAATATTGTTCTATGACCCCAGTACCCAAAAAGAGACGGTCTGAATCTCTCATCTTCTGAGTAGGCAGTGCACAGCTAGAATAGAGCCAGGGGGTGATGGGACTCGTACTGTTCCAACTCCTTCTATCTTCCATTTTTATTCAATTCTATTTTTTTAAGTGCCAAAAAAAGTGCCACTCCCACCCACACTACCAACCAGGATCCACAAGGCGTAGTGGAGTCTGCCACGATGACAATATCTTGAACATCAAAACTTTTCTTGTTCTTTGACCACCACTGTCATTCCTGCAACAATGCTACATAGTTTTCTACCTTCTACCTCACACAAAAGGGTTTGTAATCATTTATCATCCACTCTTTGTGCTCCCACAGTATCCTAATTACTTATGAATGTGACGTAGAATGAAAGTAGAGACATGAGGAATCACTGGATGTTTCATATCATCAAGCTAATTAATTAAGCCTTTCCCCAACTCTGAAAAATTAATTCTCGATTACTAGACCAAGCTTATAGAGACGAATGCTTTCCTTTCCTCCCATTCTGTATTTCAAACCAGATATTTCATCACCAAACCTTTTTAATAGTTAATGATGGCACGCCTTGCATCTTGTGTATCAAAGGATAAACACCAGCCATCCAACGTCGCCTGAAAGCTTTTAATATATTTTTCAAAAGTATTTGTTGATATATTTAGGCCACTTCATGGCCCAACATATCCTGGACTTCATAGCACGGCAGTGGGTGTGGATAATTTTGCGGAAAAAACGGCAGACAGCTGAAACGGAGTGGCCGAAGAGTAAACTTTCAAAATTAAGTACCGAATATTGTGTCACTTATTTATGTGCGAATGTTTAATAACGAAGAACATTAAAACATTACTGTTGGCCACATGTCGGCAAAGTTATGTGACATTAGTGATGTTTGTACTTTCTGTGTTAACTTGGTTTTAAAGCCTTTAAAATATACGCCGTTCAATAGCTGGCCTTAATCTCACAGAGATTGTGATGATTTTGTGGATAATTAAAGTCAGTCATATATCCACAAACACAACAGGCTGAAAGTCAGTGATGCAGTTCACTATGGTTAAGGTTTTTCATGTTTTGTTATTAGTTCACCCAGTTTAGGTTATTGTTTTAGTTTTCACCGATGCCCTATTATTTTGTACCCTCGTTGCTAGCCTCAATAAACGGCTTGTTTTGTTAATCCACACCACGTTTTGGTCTGCGTTTGAGTCCTCCTCTGCAACACATACGGTCTGCCCCAGCCAGACCGTGACAGATGACTTTAGTCTCATGAACAACATTAGCTAATTGTTATTAACTAGCTAATCTTAAATGACTGTTCAGTACAGAAATGAAGCCCAACAATTATGTTTTTACAGTCCTGTGGTCTCAGCCTCAGATACTCAAAAAAATCTATCAGAGCTCATGTAAAAACAAACAAACAAATGAACAAAACATTTTCTCCTTCATTTCTGTCAAACAAAGCTGTATGAAAAATTTCCAGCTGTTAGTATCGTGGTTGCTAGGCAACCTGGGCAGCACGACGGAGGCTAGACCGTCCCATTTCACAATCCTACAACCCTCGCACTTCTGGTCTTAGCGGTGTTTGAGTACGCGGCCCTTGTGGACTGTTAAGGCTGCGTACTTAAAGGCTGCAGACCCTGAATTGGGATACAGCCCTACAGCTCATCAGGCTAGTCGGGGGAGCAACGCTTGCACTGCCGGTGTTCTGGGAATCCATCCTACCTGAAAAAACAACCTAGCCAATGTTTCTGCGCAGACGTGGCGCATTCGCACAAAACCAACGCCAAATTGACTTATTTTTTTCTCACCCATCCGGAATACTTCTTAAGGTTATGGTTAAAAGTTTAGAGTAGGATGGTTTCTCAGAACAGGCTCCTCAACGCAGCCGGATTCCCAGTCTTTCCAACAGCCAGCTGTGGTGAGTAAAAAGGACAATTTGGCATTACCCACGGCATCGGTTTTGTCACTGAACTGTGAGACAGCTAATGCTGCTGCCCCGGCCTGTAGCTCAGTTCGCTGTAGCTCAGCCGGCAACTCGGCCGTCTCTATCCTCTGCTGAACACTCGGGGGAGTTTAGTCTGCCAGCAGAGGATTGCGGAACGCTACCAGGGCTGGAATGGACTGACTGCTCTGCACAGCCCCAGCCGCTGCTTCATAAGCCTACTTCACCTACATCACTTCACCTACCTGTTGGTGCTGCAAATCCACCCAATCTAGCACCTGCAGCCGCCACACCACCATCACCATTGGCTCTACCACCTGCAGCTGCGGCGCCCGAGCAGGAGATCAGCATGCCCGGGGACCCACTCTGCCCAAGCAGTAGGTCAGCGCGCCGGAGGGACCCGCTCTGCTCGAGCACGAGGTGAGCATGCCAGCGGGACCTGCATAGGGCGCGCAAGTTCCTGGTGTCAGCAAGGAAGTTTTGCCATCGTGGGCGGCCGCCAGAGCTGCAAGGTTGCCACCGGACCAGGGGCAGGCTGCCCGTGCTGCTACGCCGCTACCCCTGGAACCGTGGTAGGCCACCGGACCTGTGACACTGCCGCCGGATCCGGGGCATGCCGCCGGAGGTGCAACGCCGCCGCCACTCAACCATAATATTCTATTAGAGTGATTAGAGCATGCTGTTGGTATTACAGGCACTGCACTCCAGTGATTTGTATCATGTCTATCTAATAGACTCTCCTCCAGTCTCTGTTAGTACATGACTTAATAATTGATCAACAAATTGATTTACTCTGCCTTACAGAAACCTGGTTGCAGCAGGATGATTATGTTAGTTTAAATGAATCAACACCCCCGAGTCATTCTAACTACCAGAAATCTCGAAGCACAGTGGCAGCAATTTTTCACACCAGCCTTTTAATTAACATTGAAAGCCTGATGCTTAGCCTCGTCCACCCCAGCTGTGAAAACTCAGAAACCAGTCTTACTTGTTATCATCTATCGTCCACCTGGGCCTTACACAGAGTTTCTGTCTGATTTCTCAGACTTTTTATCTGATTTAGTTCTGAGCTCAGATAAAATAATTATTGTGGGTGATTTTAACATCCATGTAGATGCTAAAAATGACAGCCTCAACATGGCATTTAATCTGTTATTAGACTCAATTGGCTTCTCTCAAAATGTAAAAGAACCCACCCACCACTTTAATCACACTCTAGATCTTGTTTTAACATATGGCATAGAAACTGAACATTTAACAGTGTTTCCTGAAAACCCTCTCCTGTCTGATCATTTCCTGATAACATTTACATTTACAATAATTGATTACACAGCAGTGGAGAGTAGACTTTATCACAGTAGATGTCTTTCTGAAAGTGCTGTAACTAAGTTTAAGAATATAATCCACCCACTGTTATCATCTTCAATGCCCTGTACCAACACAGAGCAGAGCAGCTATCTGAACGCTACCCCAACAGAGGTCGATTATCTTGTTAATAATTTACCTCCTCACTACGTACGACTCTGGATACTGTAGCTCCTGTGAAAACTAAGGTCTGAATCGTTTAGTTTATCCGATGACCAGTACCAACCCGGTACTTTTGAAACGGTGCCGGTGCATGTCAAACCGTGCTCGAACCGGTGCTTAAAGAATGGAGAACACAAAATTGTCCAAAAACCTCTCATGTTCAGCTGTTTTTTTTTAAAAAGATAACAATGTTAGCCTTTTCTGCAGCTATGGGGCATATATGGTATCACTCTTGGCTGGAAGCAGTGCTTAAAAATGGAAAAAACACAAACTTTGTCCAAAAACCTCTCATGTTTACTGTTTTCCACTTTTTCTTTGGTCATTTTAGCCTTTTTGGCCAGGGTGAAGGGAGTATCTGCCATCAAACAAGAAGACAGCCGCATGTAGCTATGATGATGTTTGCTAGTTCACCTTACATGCATTAATGTAATAACGTGGTTAGCCTACTCAACGTAAATTACACACGAACAACATTAAGCTACTCACGCAGAGAAGAACGGCTGCTGCTGCATCATCATCCGTCATCATTTCTGCTACACTGGCAGGGCTAGGGGCCAGGACTCTCTCTTCGGGTTTTTGGGGGATGTTGCTAACTCCGGGTCCGATAACAGGCACACACCCGCAGTAGATGTGCCGGTGTGAGGTCTCGCAGCAAGCTATCAAATACGGCGCATTTCTCGGCTTTTAAAAAAAACGCTATGCGTCGCCAGGTGTTTCATCAGATTCGAGGTGTTACCTCCTTTGCACAGTATCACAGTATCAGCTTAAAGCACTTGTTGCAGGCTGCTGAGTTTGCATCTTTTGCTGTGAAGTACAGCCAGACTTTGACCGCTTCGCCTTGGGCTTTTTAATCTGTAGCTCTGCTCTAAAAGAACGTACGTACCTGGGCCCGCCTACTATCCTTCGGAAAGGTAAAATGATTGGCTAGAATCCAAAGTGTATACATCTCAGGAAAAAAAGCACCGAAATGTGCGCTGCTTTTCGGTCTGGTTACTACCGTTTATGTCAGAACCGGTGCCATAATGGCACCGGATATCGGTACCCATCCCTACTAAGGTCTCTAATCAGAAGTACCTGACTCCGTGGTATAATTCTCAAACACGTACCCTAAAGCAGATGACTCGTAACTGGAGAGGAAATGGCGTGTCACAAATTTAGAGGATCATCATTTAGCCTGGAGAAATAGTTTGCTGCTTTATAAGAAAGCCCTCCGCAAAGCCAGAACATCTTACTATTCATCACTGATTGAAGAAAATAAGAACAACCCCAGGTTTCTCTTCAGCACTGTAGCCAGGCTGACAAAAGTCAGAGCTCTTTTGAGCCAACCATCCCTTTAACGTTAACTAGTAATGACTTCATGAACTTCTTCACAAATAAAATTTTATCATTAGAGAAAAAATTACCAGATAATCATCCCACAGATGTAATATTATCTACAGCTACTCTTAGTACCATTGATGTTAAGTTAGACTCTTTTTCTCCAATTGATCTTTCTGAGTTAACTTCAATAATTACTTCCTCCAAACCATCAACGTGTCTTTTAGACCCCATTCCTACAAAACTGCTCAAAGAAGTCCTGCCATTAATTAATTCTTCGATCTTAAATATGATCAACCTATCTCTAATAATCGGCTATGTACCACAGGCCTTCAAGCTGGCTGTAGTTAAACCTTTACTCAAAAAGCCATCTCTAGACCCAGCAGTCTTAGCTAATTATAGGCCAATCTCCAACCTTCCTTTCATATCAAAAATCCTTGAAAGAGTAGTTGTCAAACAGCTAACAGATCATCTGCAGAGGAATGGTTTATTTGAAGAGTTTCAGTCAGGTTTCAGAGCTCATCACAGCACAGAAACAGCTTTAGTGAAGGTTACAAATGTATCTTCTTATGGCCTCTGACAGTGGACTCATCTCTGTGCTTGTCCTGCTAGACCTTAGTGCAGCGTTCGATACTGTCGACCATAATATCCTATTAGAGCGATTAGAACATGCGTAGGTATTACAGGTACTGCGCTGCAGTGGTTTGTATCATATCTATCTAATAGACTCCATTTGTGTCATGTAAATGGAGAGTCCTCTTCACACACTAGGTATTATGGAGTTCCACAGGGTTCAGTGCTAGGACCAATTCTGTTTACATTATACATGCTTCCCTTAGGCAGCATCATTAGAAGACATAGCATACATTTTCACTGCTATGCAGATGACACCCAGCTCTATCTGTCCATGAAGCCAGATAACACACACCAATTAGTTAAACTGCAGGAATGTCTTAAAGACATAAAGACCTGGATGGCCGCTAACTTTCTGCTTCTTAATTCAGATAAACTGAGGTTATTGTACTCGGCCCTGAAAAGCTTAGAAATATGGTATCTAACCAGATTCTTACTCTGGATGGCATTACCTTGGCCTCCAGTAACGCTGTGAGGAACCTTGGAGTCATTTTTGACCAGGACATGTCCTTCAATGCACATATTAAACAAATATGTAAGACTGCTTTCTTCCATTTGCGCAACATCTCTAAAATTAGAAATATCCTGTCTCAGAGTGACGCTGAAAAACTAGTTCATGCATTTATTACTTCCAGGCTGGACACTGTAATTCATTATTATCAGGATGTCCAAAAAACTCCTGAAAAGCCTTCAGCTAATCCAAAATGCTGCAGCAAGAGTCCTGACAGGGACTAGAAAGAGAGAGCATATTTCTCCTGTTTTGGCTTCCCTTCATTGGCTTCCTGTTAAATCCAGAATTGAATTCAAAATCCTGCTCCTCACATACAAGGTCTTAAATAATCAGGCCCCATCTTATCTTAATGACCTTGTAGTACCATATCACCCTATTAGAGCACTTCGCTCTCGCTCTGCAGGCCTACTTGTTGTTCCTAGAGTATTTAAAAGTAGAATGGGAGGCAGAGCCTTCAGTTTTCAGGCCCCTCTTCTGTGGAACCAGCTTCCAGTTTGGATTCAGGAGACAGACACTATCTCTACTTTCAAGATTAGGCTTAAAACTTTCCTTTTTGCTAAAGCATATAGTTAGGGCTGGACCAGGTGACCCTGAATCCTCCCTTAGTTATGCTGCAATAGAGTAGGCTGCCGGGGATTCCCATGATGCATTGAGTTTTTCCTTTCCAGTCACCTTTCTCACTCACTATGTGTTAACAGACCTCTCTGCATTGAATCATATCTGTTATTAACCTCTGTCTCTCTTCCACAGCATGTCTTTATCCTGTCTTCCTTCTCTCACCCCAACCGGTCGCAGCAGATGGCCGCCCCTCCCTGAGCCTGGTTCTGCCGGAGGTTTCTTCCTGTTAAAAGGGAGTTTTTCCTTCCCACTGTTGCCAAAGTGCTTGCTCATAGGGGGTCATATGATTGTTGGGTTTTTCTCTGTATCTATGAAGCGCTTTGAGGCGACTTTTGTTGTGATTTGGT
>NW_024582790.1:433184-444437 GCF_018398535.1 Haplochromis burtoni
GCTATATAAATAAATTTGAATTGAATTGAATTGAATTAGATGGAGAGTTCTCTTCATACACTAAGTTTAATTATGGAGTTCCAGTGGAGTTCAGTGCTAGGACCAATTCTGTTTACATTATACATGCTTCCCTTAGGCAGTATCATCAGAAGGCATAGCGTACATTTTCACTGCTATGCAGATGATTTATTACTTCAAGATGTCCTAAAAACTCTCAACTCTGGATAGTCAGATAAGATATACCAGAACACCAATGTGCATTTTTAAAGGAACAGAAAGTGAAAGTCTACAACAAAGAGAGCACACAGTCATGGATAATATCTTCAACATAATTACCTGAGCAGGTGAGTTTCAGGATGTAGTCAAGCTGATCTGATATTGCACAATCCCTATTGGACAGAGGAGTTTTGGACACAATACAGGAAGACCTGATCAACCACACAAATTTGTATGAGGACTGTGCCGCTTCCATAGAAACAGCTGAGCCACAGTCCAGTTGTTCACACACAACAGCTGCTTCTTTCAGGGTCCAGGAATCATCAGAGTACCCCATTGGTCTCCATTCTCTAAGATGTTTTAACTCCAGTGTACCTGCACAGCGACTGGGTCCTCCTACCAGCCTGACATCATCAGACTCTGAACAGAAAGCAGAGAGTCATCAATAAACAAATAAAGTGAGTTTGAGCCAGATCAAAGCTACTGCTCCTCTTCTACCTGAGCAGGTGAGTCCAACAGCTTTGCCAGGTGAGCAGCTGTTTCTAGCTGAGGCTGAGCTTCTACAGTCCAGGAGAGCAGACTCATGGCCTCCACACTGGAACTCTTTGCTCGACACTGAAGCCTCCACTTCTCCATAGAGCGCCCCCTGGAGGACCAAAGGAGGCCCACAGCCAAACTCCCTGCAGACCACCTCTGCATCCTGCTGGTCAAAGTCAGCTTCACACACTGAGGACCAGCTCTGGTTAGACTTCACCTCCAGTCTGCCTGAACACAGACTGGAACCATTCAGCAGCCTGACAGAGTCTGGAGACATCAGAGAAGATCAAACAGAGAGCTCAGAGACAGCAGAGACAGAAGAAAAAGATGGCAGCAAACAACTATTCACTGATTCAACCTCAGCACAACTCCAAGATGACACTGGAAACATGTTAGCATCACAGTTAGATTTCATAATAAAAAAACGCTGTAGTTGCAGGCCCAGCCTACTGGTTCCCTTTGTGGATGTGTAGTATTGTCCCTTTTTCTTGTGGAACCAGTAAAATCGGTGCAGCTGATGGAGGGACATGACATGGCCAGAGAGACAAATTTGTTGACATATTATATTTTATGTTTCTTTATTTTCCTTTTGATGATGATAGTGTATTATCCATCTATTTAAGCGCTCATTTGATGGTTTTATTCACAAATCTCCTTCCTGTTTTCATCTTCCCTCAACATTTGTTCTGTGAAACCAGTACCCCAAAAGACACGGTCAGATAGAAAGCAGCAAGATACACAGAGCTTTTTTTCTTTTTTAATAAAGCAGCAAACTATTTCTCCAGGCTAATTGATGGTCTTCTAAATTTGTAATACACAATTTCCTCTCCAGCTTATGAGTTATCTGCTTTAAGGTCTGCATTTGAGGGTTTATACCTGGAAGTCAAGTGCAACCCCAATTCCCAATGAAGTTGGGACATTGTGTAAAATGTAAATAAATGCATCAACACTACAATGAGCGGGCGGAGGGAGGTTTTGGAGTCTTCTCACACCCCCGTTCTCTCTGACCTGCTGGAGTGGGGGGGCCGGGAGGAGGAGTTGGCCGTCCGACTGCGGTCTGGAGTGCCTGGTCTGCTTCTCCCCCCACCGCAGGGAAAAGGGTAACACCACCTGGGTCTGGGTGCAGTTCCCCCCTCCAGGGGCAAGGGTACCTAGACCCGGTTCGTAGAGTACGCTTGGGGAGTGTGATCGTGTGTACAGCGTCTCTTTATGTCTGTCTCCACGTTGGTTGAGTGTGGAGTAAGTGCATATGAGAGCATGAGGGTGGGAATGGATGTTTGTATCTGTGTGTGCCTGTATGTCTGTGTCTATATGTCAGGTTGGGTGTCAGGCGCCACCTCTCTGGGGACATCTCAGGCCCTCCAAGGTTTGGAGGCCTATCTCCCCCTACCACCACTTCCCCTGCCAGTGGCGGACTCCCTCAGACATCGGTGCGTTGGTGGTTCTTTGTGTCCGGGGATGGGCGTCCAGGTACACACCGGCTCACTCCTTGGCGGCCGCTTATCGGGGCCTGGAGCCTGGGGCTCCTCGGGCCACTTCGGGGGTGGGGTGCCCTTGGCCTCTCGGCCTGGGGCTCGGTCACTCTGGCGCAGCTGGCTGCCGGCGGTACATCACTGCAACTCCCCCTGACTTCTGCTCCGCGGCTGCTGGGTGAGCCCTCATCTGGGACTCTCCTCAGCTCTTTACTGGGACAGTGGCGCGGCTGCCCCTCTGTTGGTCTTCCTTGGTCTCTTGTGTTCTGGGGGCCTCTGGATGTCTGGAGTTTTGATCTCCTCCATACCTGCTTCATGCCCTGGAGGACGGGGCTGTGGCCCCCCCACACTCCTCTAGCAGATTCATTACATGAAGAAACCTTTGGTAAAACAAGCGCTGTCCATGCTCACAGGTGTACACACGGGTGGTCACACTCACAAACTACACCCTTTTTGGCTCCTACCTCAAAGCACACTGTGCGCTGTCGATCTTACGTGCTGCACAATAATGTTTAATATTTAGTATTTACTGTCATATTCACATAGATCATCGTGATGTTGTTTATTCTATTGCTCTTTTCTTCTGCTTGTTTTCTTTTTCTTTCTCAACAGGTGATCCAGGTGATTGATATGATATTTTTTGTCTGCTTATTTAGTTGGTTTTTGTTTTTTTGCCCTTTATCCCTGTCCCTCTTCTCCGCTGTTTTTCTTTCCCTCTTTCTTTCTCCCTTTTCTTTTCCTCATTCAAGTCTGTCCCGTATTTAGCAAGTGAAAATAAAAAATAAAATAAACAATAAAAGGTGAATCAAATAGACCATTACGGCAAGGCTGGGATGGTCCATTTGGTAAAGTAAATCCGTTGGGCATCTTTCCTTGCCTTTAGACAATAATTCTGATGGCAAAAGAACCAAACGGGACGGGAAAAAAAAAAAGTAAATAAAAACAGAATACAGTGGTCCTTTCCAACGTATATTCAATTGAATACACTAGAAAGACAAGATATCTGTCTTCAAACTGACAAACTTTATTATTGTTTTGTGTTATTTTGAATTTGATGCCTGCAACCTGTTCCAAAAAAGCTGGGACAGGGGCAGCAAAAGACTGAGAAAGTTGAGGAATGTTCAAAAAACACCTGTTTTGAACATTCCACAGGTGAACAGCTTAATTGTCATGGTATAAAAGGAGCATCCCCAATAGTCTCAGATGTTCACAAGCAAGTATGGGGTGAGGTTCACCATTTTGTGAACAACTGATTGGACAAATTCAGCAGTTTAAGAACAATGTTTCTCAACGAACAATTGCAAAGAATCTAGGGATTTCATGATCAACTGTCCATAATATAATCAAAAGATCCAGAGAATGTGAAGAAATCTCTGCATGCAAGATGCAAAGCCGAATACCAACACTGGATGCCCGTGACCTTTGATCCCTTAGGTGCATTAAAAACCGACATCACTCTGTAAAGGATATTACCACATGGGCTAAGGAATACTTCAGAAAACCATTGTCAGTTAACCTAGTTCATCGCTACATCTACAGTGCAAGTGCAAGTTAAAACTCTACCATGCAAAGCAAAAGCCATATATCAACAACACCCAGAAACACTGCCAGCTTCTCTGGGCCTGAACCCATCCGAGATTGACTGATGCAATATAAATGTGTGCTGTGGTCTGACAAGTCCACATTTCCAATTGTTTTTGGAACTGATAGATGTCGTGGCCTCTGAATCAAAGAGTAAATGGGTCACCTGGATTGTTATCAACGCAAGTTTAAAAGCCAGCATCTGAGATGGCATTGGGGGTGTGTTAGTGCCCATGGCATGGGCAACTTGCACATCTGTGAAGGCACCATTAATGCTGTAAGGCAGCGGTCCCCAACCTTTTTTGCACCACGGACCGGTTTATGCCCGACAATATTTTCATGGACCGGCCTTTAAGGTGTCGCGGATAAATACAACAAAATAAAACTAGTACCGGTACCGAAAAAAAGAAGATTTATTCATAACACACGTGAAAAGATCAAGGAAAACCGAGTAAACGATAAAAACGATAACAAAATAACGCTCAAAACCGATAAAAACCCTGAAAACCATACATTTCACACCTGAGCCTCACTCTCGCGGCCCGGTACCAAACGACTCACGGACCGGTACCGGTCTGAGGCCCGGGGGTTGGGGACCGCTGCTGTAAGGTACATACAGGTTTGGGAGCAACATATGCTGCCATCCAAGCAATATATTTTTCACGGACCTGCCTTCTTATTTCAGCAGGACAATGTGAAGCCACGTTCTGCATGTGTTACAACAGTGTGGCTTTGTAGCAAAAGAGTGCAGGTACTAGAGTGGCCTGACTGCAGTCCAGACCTGTCTCCCATTTAAAATGTGTGTCACATTATGAAGCTTCTGTCCTGTGCCACATCATCAATAAACACTAGTGTTCCACTGCCACTGGCAGCTATGGATGCCCGAGCCATCACACTGCCTTTGCTGTGTTTTACAGATGATGTAGTATGCTTTGGATCATGTTCCATGCCTTCTCCCTTCTTTTTTCTCGCTGTCATTCTGATAGAGGTTGATCTTGGTTTTATCTGTTAAAAGTATGTTTTTCCATGTTTTTCTATTCTTGAGGCATATTAGTGGCTTGCACATTGCAGTTAACCCTCTGGATTTAATTTCATGCAATCTTCCCTTTATTGAAGACTTATATATCCATACGCCTAACTCCTGGAGAGTGTTGTTCCCATAGTTGGCCATCGTGAAGGCAGGGCTTTAGACTAACTTTTTGCCACAGCACAGGGGACCTTTATCGCGGCATATAATGTGTGTTTTAATTGTGTGTTTCAGTTCGAAACATATTAGCGGCAGTCACAAATGCAGTATTGCCGGCCATGATCTTTCCACACTTACAACAGTAAATGCAGTGCATCATGTTGTCAGATTTACTGTATCTTAGCCAGGGAAACTGGACAAGCCACTTTCTTCAATTTGTATACACTTTTATATTAATTCCCCCCTGGGCTTTAGCTTGGAGTCTATCATTTTTTGGCTTTTTATAGCATATAACTGCCTTAAAAATATTCTGCAGTGAATCAAAAACTGAAGAACACATTGAATCAACATATGATCATTACCCAATGCTACTGAAGTGAAGCAGAGGAAAGTTAGAGGTTTTGCTAAGTGTTTTGCAATTTTGGCAAAAAAAAAAACAAAAAACAAAAAAAAAACAGAGGCCGACAGCACTGTCCATGACTTGTGCGTAATCATTGACTGTAGAAAACATGGAGAATGCGACAGCGCCCCAAAAATGAAGCCAAAACATCTCTATCGACCCCTGGTGTCTGGCTGCAGTATAGGTCATAAACCCTGCCTCCTCCATGTTAGTGGATGGGACTGGGGTCAGACTAAAATAAATAAATTCTCCTTAGATAATTTTTTTCCAAAGATTCTTTCTTTTGTTATCAATAGTTCTCCTCATGCTGATTGATGTCCAAGGGTCATCATGTCCAAGGCATCTCCATTCCCATAAGTTTGATTATAATTCCTACCGCGGTGAAACGTCATCATAACAGCTTTGACTGGCAACTGCAGTCACGGAGAAACTTGCGTATCTCTGTTCGGGAATAGCAGATAGAGCGTAGGCTCTGAGAGGAGGGCCAGCGTTTACGCTACGAAAACACGACCGAGTGTTTTAACCTGACAGCCTGAGGTGTTCTTCAGTAAACTGGACTAGCTGACAGAAGGACCCGAGGCCCCGCCAAACTTTTTCGGTAAGTTAAACGTGTTTGTAAGCTAATCTGTAACTATCATCCTTAGCTAGGTCCTGAGACCTAGCTAGCTAAAATGAGCACTCGGCTGTCAGGGTTCGTTTACCTAATCTGTGCGGGTGAATGAATTTACTAAAGAAATTTACTAAAGAAATCAAGAGAAACGCCCCGGGCTACTCAGTCACTAATTACTGTTACTGTTGTAAGATGGCGCCGAGTATGGCAGCCTCGTCGCAAGCTCCCCCAAGCAACAGCTGTTTTTTGTGTTTAATTTTACATTTCCTTTATTTTTTCACGAGTAGCACATGTCTCCTTGTGTACGACCGACAAACTTTACTGGACATAAAAGACGGACTTTCTCATCACTTTCCGGAGTTCAAGTTTTGCAACACGGACCCTCCGTTTGCATCTCACCCGAGACGCCACCTCAGGTAAATTTACAACAGTGATTATTATGACTGTTTACATTCCCCCACAAGCCGACACTGACCGAGCACTCAGGGAACTGTACAGCGCGATCAGCAGTGAGGAAACCGCACACCCAGAGGCAGCGTTTATCACAGCCGGAGACTTTAATAAGGGAAACCTGAAGAAAGTCTCACCCAAACTCCACCAACACATCCATTTTAACACCCGTGGAGATCGGCTACTCGACCACTGCTACACCTCTTTCCGGGATGCGTACAAAGCCCTTCCCCGTGCTCCATTCGGGCAATCAGATCACCGCTCCATCCTGCTCCTGCCCGCCTACAGGCAGAAGCTGAAACAGGAAGCTCCAACCCTGAGGGCGGTGCACAGTTGGTCGGAGTCTACGCTGTGGGACTGTTTTGATCACGCGGACTGGGGAATGTTTCACGTGGCTGCTAATGACATTGATGAGTACACAGACTCAGTCTGCAGATTCATCAAGAAATGCATGGAAGATGTCGTCCCAACCAGAACAATGGCGGCGACGTGGAAACAGCTCAGGGGGCCGACCGTGCGCATGGCAACGGCGGCGACTCAGGCGAAGGAGATCTTGGGGACGAGCCGGCTGTGCAAAGTGTGGACGAGGAAGTGGCAAGTCAACTGCAGGACCAGACGAGGCTGGACCAGAGGGCAACCTAGCAGCCGCGGAACCAGAGGAAGGCGAGGAGGCTGGACCAGGCGAGGCGGAAGGCGAGGAGGCTGGACCAGGCGAGGCGGAAGGTGTGGATGAAGCTGCTGCAGGCGGCGTGGATGAAGCTGCTGCAGGCGGTGGTGGAGCCGGTGGTGGCTGAACGGTCTCGCCAGAACTGTCAGCAGACATAAAGACGTGCTGGCTGGGTCCTCCTGGACCCCCAGCTGATGATGGTGATGGCTGAACCGGCCCCTCGGGCCCTCCAGCTGACGAGGCCGCTGCAGGCGTGGATGACGGTGATGGCTGAACAGGCCCCTCGGGCCCTCCAGCTGACGAGGCCGCTGCAGGCGTGGATGACGGCGATGGCTGAACGGGCCCCTCGGGCCCTCCAGCTGACGAGGCCGCTGCAGGCGTGGATGACGGTGATGGCTGAACGGGCCCCTCGGACCCTCCAGCGGAGATGGGTGGCTGAACGGGCCCCTCGGACCCCCCAGTGGAGATGAAAAAGTGCTGGCCGGGCTCTCCAGAACCCCCAGCAGACACGAGGGAGGGCTGGCCGGGCTCTCCAGAACCCCCAGGGGACAAGGCAGGTGGCGGCGTGGGAACCGTGGAGTGCTGGATGGGCTCATCCAAGCTTCCAGCAGGAGCTGATTTAGAAGTCCGAATGTCCGGCTGTGGGGTGGCGCGCCGGCGGCGCGATTGTCGTTTCTTCCCCGCAGACGGCTCCGACGAGCCGGGCAAAACCACATCCAGCCAGTGAGGCTGGCGTGGCTGCTCCAGGGTGGCTGTTGTTTGTTGCTGCTGGGCCAAGTCCGATATTTCCAGAGCTTGTGCGGCCTCCCGGGCTTCTTTCAAACTGGCCAAACATCCTCTGACCTGTCGGAGATAGGAATTTCCTTCGAGGATTGCTTCAATAGCATTTATCCCCACAATCTTTGCCCTTGTATTAGAAGTGTGGGTTATCCACTCGACTAGGCATTAGACTCGTATCAGATCGCTCTCCCCAGGTAAGTCTGCTGGGTCCATGTTGTGGTCGCGTCATTCTGTTTTGAATCGCTGTGCGGCAGGCAGGAGTTGGACCCAAAATGCAGGCACACAGGCACGAGGTTTATACACAAAGAACTCAGTTTTATTTGCTAGCAGGGGAAAGTTATACAAACGCAAACTAAGCTCACAGTGAGACACAGGGCGCTCCACACAGCATGAGGGACGATGCGACACTGACTCAGAGAAACACAGGGTTTAAATACACTGGGAAGTAACGAGGGGAATGAGACACAGAAGGAGGGCACAGCTGGGGGAAATCAGAACTGACGAGACAAGGAAGTGTAAAGTGAACACACTGAGATCAGACACGGACTTTCAAAATAAAACAGGAAACACAAATACAGACTCAGAGACGCGGGCTTAACACAGAGACCTGACTACACTACAGGGGATACACAGGCAGGGATGACGGAAAACAGAGGGAGCACAGAATAAAGACTGGGAAACCAAAACACAAACTGTCATTCATAATATCAAAACTAAGAGTACAAAAATCTAAAACACTGGGTCACCGGAAGTACTGTAGCACAGGCACAGGACAGCTGTGATGAAAGAAAGGGAAGAAATTTCTCCAAACCTCTGGACCCAGGAAACCCAGCTTGATCCTAATGGTCTCCCTCACTAGTTTCTCTCCAGGGTGAATGTAGCTGTTGATATAATATGGACTATTATTAAATGAAAAGAACAAATTAGACTACACTACTGAAACGTTCTGCTGATTTTTTTAAAGTTTCCATGTTACCAGGCTGTAGACGGCTCTGAAGATTTAAACAGTTTTGGATCCATTACACTCACAGTCTTATGTTAAAATCTCAAAGGACAGCATTATATTTTTGATATTAACAGTAACTCTGGGCTGTGGAGTGTACTGCCGATCTCGCCGCTGTCTAAAAATGGATAAAAAAAAACATAAGAAGTGCTGAATCCTTCAATAACACAGACTATTAGAGTATTAGGTGTGTAGCATCGCTAACTAGCTAGCAACAGCTAGCTAGCTAGTGTATGCTAGCGGCTAAGCTAGCAAACAAATTAACAACAGAGTGATTTTAGAACTATAAGATGATAAGCTGTATGTCTTTTTTTATAACAGTGACATGGTTGTATTGACCTTAATTAAACGAGTCGTCAGTCGCGGTAAACCAGCAAAAAAACTCGAGCAGCCGGGCTACAAAAAAAGTGTAGGGGGGCGTGTTTGCGGTCACGTCCAGTGTTGCCGTCTCCTCGGTAAGGAAAATCGCTATTGGCTGTCCTAAAAATCGCTAGAAGTCGCTAAATGACATCATCGCCAAATTTGCATAATTGGTCATGCTAATCTAATTGTAACCTATGTTGTTGGAGAGAGAAATAACATCGTGGAAGAGACATAAAGTGAGTAAAAAACGTCCTAAATGCATTTAGAGTTTATTTAGAACTACAAATTAAATTTCTGTTAGCAATTGTTTTTTTAATGTCACAAATTCCAACCAAGGATAAGCGGAAGCGAATGGATGGATGGACAATTCCAACCCTGCTCCTTTACCCGGGCTTGGACCGGCAAAAGTGACCCGAAATAGGCACTCTGGTGGAGTTACTTTGTGTGTGTGTGTGTTTATAAGTAGTTTTAAACCATCCACAAAACAGCATAAAAGTAAAAGAAGAACTGACTGCGTTACAGCACCCGCTGCTTGTTGAGAGTAAAAGCGATACGCGCTTTCACGTCTTTTTAAGCATTTAAGGGGTCTGAAAACTCGCTAAATATAGCGACAAAGTCGCTAAGTTGGCAACACTGGTCACGTCCAGCGGGTGTGTGGGCGAAAGCGTTACACAGTCGCTCCACCTCAAGTCACTACTGCGCAGACTCTGGCTCTGTCCATCTTTTCTACAGTCAATGTGTGTAATAAACAAACGAATAATGCAGAAAACAGAGATTTGAGATGGGAAACTGGTCTTGAAGTACACTGAGAGAGAGAGAGAGAGAGAGAGAGAGGGAGAGCTGTGCATGAAGTGGGATTTTATCGTGGTGAAAGCAAAACGGGAAAAGTAAGAGGGAACTTATGACGATGTTTAGCAAATGTGAAGCGTAGTTTTGATCTTCTTTTGCTGCTGGTTCAGTGAATTTTGGTTGGAGAGAGAGAAAAGCTGCAGTTTCAGAATCTAGAGCAAAAAAAGACGTAAACACGAAGCATGGACCCGACACATCAGAATCTGTGAGCTGTCAGCTTTCAGCACCGACGGCGTGTCCGTGTTCATGCCGTCGGGTGAGAAAGCTGCCATCTCACTGATGTTGACGTTTACCTGCTCTCATTTGCTGTTTTAGCTGTTTGGTGGTTGTTGAAATAGATTTGTCAGGTTTAACCTGAGATTATAGCATTTCTGGCAAAATACCTTTATATTTAATAGTTGATTCAGGATTTAATAAATCGATATCACCTTATTCAAGCTACTCGCCTCTCTCTATCCGCCTCCACTTTCAAACGTACACACGAGTAGGACTACAGGTCCCGCCCTCACTATCTCTAATTGGGTTTGACCACCCAAATAGAATGGGCGTAATGTGTGTCTGTTGTTGACCACACGGAGACTGTCAGAGTTGCAAAGTCTTTTTGTTTATGTTTTTACTTCAATGGCTGGTTGCACCGGTGCAACCTAGGAATTTTTTTTGTCGCACCATTGAGAAATTAGATTGCATGTCTGGGGTTTCGCTTCCTCATGGAAGAGAAACCCCGGACATCCAGGTTTCTCTTCCATGGACATCCAGGTTTTTTGCGTTCCTGAGTTCACCAGTGCTTTCTTTCTTTCTTAGGTTGACGCTTGAGGTCCACATAGGCAGAGTGGGCGATGCAGCCCACGAAATGGTCCGTCAGGCAGTATCCCATGCTGGATACTGGTCATAACTGAAGGGATGAACCTCAGGGGTGGGCGGAGCAATGCAAGTAGAGCAGGACCCTTGGACAGAGGGTATTTTAATAACATAACAAAGGAATTTCTCGACACTTTCACATGTGATGTCTTTTAAATTAAAGCACGCAAGATAGACAGCGCACAATGTGCTTTGAGGCAGCAGCCAAGAAAGCTGTAGTCCGCGTCTGTGAATACCCGTGTGTACACCTGTGTGCATACCTGTGTGGATCAGCATGCTTG